>NC_041386.1:343502432-343517472 GCF_002162155.2 Triticum dicoccoides
TCAGGATCCGAGGGAGGAGGGACACACTGCCGGGCAGAAGCCCTCATTGCCGCCGCCAAGACACCACCGCACCCTCGCCCTCTCACCATGGCTAGAAGGAAAGGGTTGCGAAGAAGAATAAGAAGAAGTGTTTGTAGAGAGGCACCACCCTTGCCCCTTTTTATAGGGAAACGAGTAGGGGGAATGGCTACTCATACAGGAAACGGCTGCCCAGCTCCTCCAATATGGCCTCTCTGCACACTCTATGACTCTGAGAGTCGAGGCCAACACTCTGCTCCAACCATCGGCGCTCAGTTTTTAGCCATGGCACTCCTGCCCATGCCCTCCGCATCCACCACATACCACACCCAATGCATGCGGAACACGTGGCAGGTATGTGCGAAACAGGAGGCAGGTGGGATGGTAGTTTCCGCCCCGTGATCGTGGGGCGAGAAGAATCCACAGGCCATGATCAAAGTTCCTCCACAAATGTTGCACACGACGCGCGGAGAAACCGGAAACCGACCCGGAATCAAGGCTAATGAAGAAGCAAAGAAGACTTCAAGAGACCGGCCTCTTCAGCAACCCTCGCCTATGCACTTATTTGGCCCTACCCCGACGCCGCTCGGCAACACGTTCGGGGTAGGCCCGGGGGCTTCTATCGGTGCAACAAACCCTGGGTGTGTTCCCACACTGTGCACAAGCATAGGAACAAGAATGAAGCACTAGACCAAATCAGAATACAAGAAACCAAGAGATTCGAAGGACCAAGAACGAGCCAAGGAATCAGGATATCATCAAGAGAAAAGCCTCCCTTGCCGGGCAAGCGAGCCCAGCAAGCGATGAGGCCACCCCCAGAAGCAGACAACCAAAAAACCCCAGCAGGGCCTGCCGGGGCTCACAGAGGCAGAGCTACCTCACCAACCACTCCACCATGACCCATGCCGTCGATCAGTGCGGTGTCAAGCCGCAAAGTGATAAAGTGGCAGCCATTCGCCACATGGCAGCCATTTCCTACAAGACGAACCCATAGATGACACCTGTCCTACGACGTGTCAAGAGAACAGGCGCTGAGCTGGCAAGATAGCCCTACAAGCCTTGTCGGGCAACCCGCGATGTGATGTTGAGCGGTGCATTTAATGCGCCTTGTCAGCCCGTAGAGTTAGGTATGATAGCGCTGTTTTCTATCTTATCAGTGCGTAATGACTACTTTGCCACTGTGGTTACCCCTTGATCTATAAAAGGAGGCCCATTGCAACAATAGAAAGGGTTACAAGGTTGGATAACTCACACCCCCATACGCCTGTAGTCGCTGATGCCTGAGGCAACCCCTATTGGCAAGTGTACTACGCACCACCACCACCTTTTCCACCATCAATCCACCAAAGTAAAGAGTAGGGTTTTACACCTCGCAGTGGCCCGAACCTGGTTAAATTTCCTGTGCGATCTCTATCGCGCTACCCCATGCTCGTCTGCTCTTTGTGCAATGCGTTGTCCCCCTGCCGAACCAGCAAGGGACCTCCTGGTCCCATAGGTGGCCATGGTTTCCTGTGACACGGAGGTACGACCGTGCGAATGTCAGCACAACCTATCCATGGATGGAGGTGGAATCCGTCAAGAGTGTGCACAATATGCTACTAATGCCGGCTTCACCGACTTCATAGCAGCTGAGTGTGAATAGTATCATCTCCTCACAAATTCCTTTGTGCAAAGTTTTCATTTCATGAGTAGGAAGAATCTTCCTGAGGTGCAGTTTAACTTATATGTTGAAACCCATCAGATACCACTCACTAAATTTTGTGACATACGCTTGATCACTTCTGATGGGGATTTAGTATAGCCTAGGCCCGCAGAGTTTGATGGTGTTTACCGCACTCAGACAGTGGAGGTGAGAGAGGGGTGTCAGGTGTCACCGATACTAGCTTGCATTTTCCCGCTATGCATTATTTTATACCATTCATTGCGAAGTGTTTTCTTGCTAGAGAATTGGTAGGCGCACCTAGTGCCCCAAATTTCTCTATCTTATGTCGTGCACTTTACAGCGACAACACTTATAGCTTGGGAGCTATTGTGGCACGTCGCCTCCACATCAACGGGTCTAAGGGTAAAATTCATGGCGGTATTGATGCTACTCGCTTAGTGAGTCACTTTAACGTTCAGATACGCCAACATGATTATCCCTTGCCCAAGGTTTACCTGGACCACGAGGCTATGACACATCACCACTTTATTGATATAGAGAACACCACTATGGATGTTCCTTATAACTTCATCTGTAGTGAGATTACCCGTGATGATATTCCATTGCCTGCACCTACTTTGTTTGATCATATTGCCAGGGGTGGATACAGGATCATGCCTGAGGACATTGTCGCTTACCAGCACAACCTGGCTGCGGCAGAGGAGGAACCTTAGGAGTGGGACCCTCAGTTGCCCGCTGCCCAGCACTTCAACGTGGGACCGGATGGCTTCTTCAAGTGGTGATTACAAAGTAAGGCCAAAAGCCTAAGCTTGGGGGAGTACGTATTTCCACCGACATTACATTCAATATTCACACATCTCATTCCAGTTGTCAGTGTCCACACTTTTTCATGTATTATTCATGCTAGAATTATTTTCCCGCTTTCTTCTTATGTGTTTGAAAAACTTTGAGAAAATCCAAAAATATTTCATGCTTCTTATCGGTTTTTCTTTCTAGTGTAGTTAGTTGTAGCATTTAAATAGAAAACCCAAAAAGATTTCATTGTTCTTCATCTTGCTTGTTGGTAGCTTTCCCGTGTAAATAGTTTTATCATTTTTGCTTTTCTTTAATATTTGGTTTCCTCCAGAAAAAACCAAAAACTCCAAAAATATATCCGTGTGTTTCTCTGAATTTCTTTTCTTCTTATTGAGTCGTGCCGAGGAGAAGACCACGATGAAAATGTTGAGTCGCTCTCATATGCATTATTTTTTTGACACCTCTCATATGCATTATTATTAATCTAACAAAGAGCCCACATTACCTTGTCTTCTCCTTTTGAATAAAATGTTCACAGATTCCAGCTTATTTCACGACACTCTTGCATTATTATCATTTTCATATCATTCGGTCGTGCAAGTGAAAGGCAATAATGATGATATTTGCTGAACTGGCTGTGGCAGAGAGAAACAGGTATCAACTCAAATTGTTCTGTTTTGTAAATATGTTTAATCTAGTATCCATGATTCAACATATTATGATCGAACATGTTTGCAATGACCTTTATCGATTATAGTTTCTCATGCCATGCTTAAGTAGCTAGGAGTGGATAATGATTTGTCTTGGATGTTAACATTGTGTTAAAATGATTGTGATGTGGTATGATGATATGGTATCCTCCTCCGAATGTTCGAGTGGCTTGACTTGGCACATGTTCATGCATGTTGTTGAACCAAAACCAACATAGCCTTTATGATATTTATGTTCATGGTGTTCATATCCTACTCATGCTAGTATCCTATGTTACTTATGCATAATGCATGTTCATGGCCGTTTTCGCTCTCTAGCTGGCTGCTTCTCAACCTATTTGCTAGCCTTCGCTTGTACTAAGCGGGAATACTGCTTGTGTACTAAGTGGGAATACTGCTTGTGCATCAAAAATCTTGAAACTCAAGTTATTCCAAATGAGTCCACCATATCTACCTATATGCGGCATTACCCTACCTTTCTAAGTAAATTTGCATGTGCCACTTCTAAAAATTTCAAATGAATATCCTTTTTGTGTGCTTGTATTGTTCATAGAGTGATAGGAGATTTTCAGTATCTTCCATGCTAAGTGGGTTATTCTCATGATGAGTGTATTGTCCCGAACTCAAATTGCAAATAATTAAACAAAACTCCCCCAGGACTGTTGTTGGTATGGACGGTACCCATGGATTCGGACCAGCCGTGGAGTGTGTTTATTGGTGGAGGGGGGGTAAGCCTTTACTTTTATCACTTGGAAAATGCCACTAATGTGTTTAGCATGGAAGATACTGATAACTAATGGTGGCGAAGTAAACAAGAAGGGTGCATTTCTCAAATTTTCATTTACCTCTGTTTTAAAAAAACTTGAGCTTTGGCACCGCTGCAAATCATTGCTTCCCTTTGTGTCATCACCTTATCAAATAAGCGTCAGATCTTGAGATCACTATTGTCATCCTCATGCATTGTGTGTAGCTAACGTTGGGTGCATCATGACTGGATCTTTTTTACCATGAATTACAATGTTTAGTTGCTACCTGAACTTTGGAGGTGTTCTGCATTTATGTTTTGCGGTCTCATAAATGGCTAGCGAGATACCACTATTGTTATATTATATCATGGTTGTTTTGACAAAGTGATGTCATTTGAGATATCTTATTATTGCTCGCTAGTTGATTATGCCATTGATATGAGTTAATATAATTTTCAAGAGTTATTTTCGACGGTTAGTTATAATCTTTGCTGAAAACCTGGGTGCTACTTACGCTTATTTATGTAAACAAGAGCAAAAGAGTTCGTAAAAGTTTTTCTTTTACACTTTTAGTTTATCAACTGAATTGCTTTACGACAAGCAAATGTTTAAGCTTGGGGGAGTTGATACGTCTCCGTCATATCTACTTCTCCTAACGCTTTTCCTCTTGTTTTGGACTATAATTTGCATGATTTGAATGAAGATTACCCGGACTGATGATGTTTTCAGTACAACAACCATGGTGTTGCTTTTGTGCAGAAATAAAAGTTCTCAGATTGGACCGAAACTTGCGAGAATTTTTTATACAATAAAAGAGAATTACTGGAGCCAAGAACCACCGGAGGGGGGCACCTAGGTGGGCACAACCCACTAGGGCGCCCCCTCCTGGCGTGCCCAGGTGGGTTGTCCCCACCTAGTGGCCCTGCAGATTTCAACCCTGACACTATAAAATCACATTTTCGGAGAAAAAAATGAGGGAGAAAGAATTGTTGCATATCACGAGACGGAGTCGCCGCCACCTCCTATTCTTCATTGAGATACCAGATCTGGAGCTGTTTGGGGCTCCGGAGAGGGGGATCTTTGATCTTCGTCATCACCAACCCTTCTCCATCACCAATTCCATGATGCTCCCCACAAGTAGTGAGTAATTCCTTCATAGGCTCGCTGGTCAGTGAGGAGTTGGATTAGATTCATCATGTAATCAAGTTAGCTTTGTTAGAGCTTGATCCCTAGTATCCATTATGTTCTGAGATTGATGTTGCTATGGCTTTGCCATGTTTAATGATTGTCACTTTGGGCCTGGGAGCCATGATTTAAGATCTGGACTATTTATGTTATCACCACTATATCTATGTTCTAGATCCGATCTTGCAAGTTATAGTCACCTATTACGTGTTATGATCCGTAAATCCCGGAGTGATAGAAGTCAAGATACTTTCCGGTGATGACCGTAATTTGAGGAGTTCATGTATTCACTTTGTGTTAATGCTTTGTTCCGGTTCTCTATTAAAAGGAGGCCTTAATATCCCTTAGTTTCCAATTGGACCCCGCTAGCATGGGAGGGTAGGACAAAAGATGTCATGCAAGTTCTTTCCATAAGCACGTATGACAATTTATGCAATACATGCCTACATTATATTTATGAACTGGAGCTAGTGTCGTATTGCCCTAGGTTGTGACTATTATATGATGAATATCATCCAACCAATCCACCGATCCAATGCCTACGAATTTCTCTTATATTGTTCTTGCTAAGTTACTATTGCTATCATTACTGTTACACTTGCTACAAAATCATTGCTATCACTGTTACTGTTACTATTGCTGTTGCTACTACTATCAAAACTATCATACTACTTCCTACTGATCACTTTGTTGCAGATAATTAATCTCCAGTTGTGGTTGAATTGATAACTTGGCTACTAATACTTGCAAATATTCTTTGGCTCCCCTTGTGTCGAATTAATAAATTTGGGTTGAATACTCTACCCTCGAAAACTGTTTTTTGACTATATACTACAAGGCAAAAAGCCTCACAGCTCTTTATTAAAAGCAACAAAGGAAAAACAGAGTCATGTACAATTCAATTACATAAGAAAGTAGAAAGGAGAAAGACATACTTACAACCCAAACTGGGTAACAAGAGCTAACTAAGGAAGATTAGTAATCCAGGTCAGAAGGCTATCCATGTATTTATATTTAATCCTATGATAGAGCAAGGTTATGTCATGAATAAAGTTATGTCTCCAGGATCTGAAAGTAGGCCTCTCATTCCTAAAAACCTTGCCATTCATTAGAATCCAGATATTCCAAGCAGCTGTAAAGACCACTTCAGTGAAGAAATTATGCCCAAAATCCTTCCTAGCCTTTACTGCCATGTTATAAGTGGTCATCCCAGGCTGAGGATCCTAGTGAATCTGATAGTAACCCCAGACTCTAACACTGAAATTACTGGAGAAAAACAAGTGGGCAACATCTTCATGAATGAGATATGGGCATAGCACACAAGAATGATCCTCCACATGCCAGTGCCTCCTCTGTAACATATCTCTGGTATTTAAACGGTCCCTCAGCAGAAGCCACCCAAACATTTTAATTTTCAGAGTACATGAAGATTTTCAAATCCATTGGAAAGTAGGATCAACAACAATATCTTGATGCTCATGCATATAAAAGTATTTAGGTCTGAAGCACCCCTTATTAAAAGGCCATATCCATGATTCTTGGTATGTAGAGCACGCATAAGCATTTATCATTTGTTGTAGACATTCCAGCTCAGCAAAAGCTTGTGCAGACAGAGGTAGATGCATAGATGACAGGAGGTCTTGAGAGAGCAAATCAAAAACTGAGAGTTGTCCATCAATAACAAAAGAAAAGAGCCTGAGAATTTTTTCTCTGATGGAAGAACCCTTAAGCTCAACCACCCAACTATCAATCCAAAACAGAATAGACCTGCCATCCCCCAACTTTGGAGTGTCCAACTGACAATATTTATGTGCCAATTTAAACACATCATGCCACCAAAAGGACCCACAAAGGCTGGTAGAATGAGGGACAGAGCTATCATAATAAGTGTTCCAGATGAGACCAACCCAGGGGATGTCATAATGGTTCTAAAACTTGTGCAAGAATTTCATAAGTAGAGCCTCATTCTGCACCCTTAAATTTAGCACACCAAGACCCTTGTTATTTTTTGGTAGACATACCAAATCCCAGGTAGCCAGAGATTGTCTTGGAGTATCAGAATTCCTTCTCCATAGGCATTGTCTCTGAATCATTTCAATTTGCTTCAGAATTCCAGGTGGGATAACAAGTGTGCATAGAAAGTAAATGGGCATGGAAGTTAAGACAGACTGGAGCAATTGTAATCTACATCCTTGGTTCAGAAAACAAGAAGTGGCAGATAACCTCCTTTCAATTCTATGCTCAAGGGGCAATAGAGGCTGATTGAGGGCCTGGTAGTTCCCATGGGGAGAACCAAATACGTGAAAGGCATAACTCCCAATTTGCATCCTAGAATGGAAGCCAACCTATTAGCTTCATCATTTGACATGTTCATAGGAAGCATAATGGATTTTGTAAAGTTCACAGATAATCCAGTTGAAGCAGCAAAAACATCAAGCATGTTTCTAAGAGCAAGGAGCTGTTGGTCTAAAGCAGGTAACACAATGAGTGTATCATCAACATACTGCACTATGGGGTAATCCTGACTGTGGGAAGGAATTGGAAGGGTCAAAATTCCTTTAGAGCACATATCATTGACTACATACTGGAGTAGGTCAACAGCAAGCACAAACAGTAAAGGTGACATTGGATCACCTTGTCTGACTCCCCTCTTACATTTAAAATGATGTCCAGGTACACCATTGAGAAGCACAGAAGATGAACCAGATGACAGAATGGATTGCATCCAGGCTATCCATTAATCATTGAAACCCTTGTATCTCATAATCCTAAGAATGGCATCATGCTCAATAGTGTCAAAAGCTTTAGTAAAATCCAACTTCAGCAAGACAATAGGTCTTTTTGATGCTTGACATTGATGAATATACTCAAAACACCAAGCTAAACAATCCTGAATAGACCTAGATTTGATAAACCCATATTGTTTTTTGTAAATATAGGAGAGGATCACTTTCCATTGTCTATTTGCAAGAAGTTTAGTGCGGAGTTTTAAACAAGTGTTTGTCAAAGAAATTGGCCTGTAGTCATTCAAACCCTCACGTGATAAATTTTTTGGAATGAGAGTTATGAGAGAGCTGTTGATACACTCCAGATCAAGGTGTCCTTCAGAAAACTCCTTGACCAAAAGGTAAAAATCATCCTTGATAATCTCCCAGCAATTTTTGAGAAAGAGGCCAACGAAGCCATCCAGCCCAGGATCTATGTCAGGAGGCATCTCTTTAATAACACAGACAATTTCCTGCTGAGAAAAAGGCTTAGTCAAATCATCAAGTCCCTCAACTTTTTTTATAATATTGGGCATGTCAAAACCCATTTGAGTGTTATTAGCACATCACATGCTCTGTTTCAATTCCTGCAAAAAAAGCCCAGCAATTGTTGCATGATCAGAGGTCACTTGCCCATTATCAGAAGTTATACTGGAAACGGAGTTACTCCTATATCTCTCAGTGGCCATGGCATGGAAAAATTTAGTATTTTCCTCTCCAACTTTAATGCTCCTGATGTGCACCTCTGCTTCCAGTAAATGAACTGCAATCTGAGAATGTCTTCCAGATGGAGCTTAACAATCTTCCTGAAATTTTCCTCTGGACCAGACAAAGGCCTATATTCCTCTAGGCCATCCGAACAAAGTATGACTCTATTGCAATTAGAGATCAAAGCTTTCACCTTAGAAAGGCTAATGTGCCAATATTTGAGTGCCTATCTGAGAGCTTTAAATTTTGCAGAAATAACAGCAGCAGAAGATTTCTTATGCACTGGCCTCTTCCAAGAATCACTGACACAATCAAGAAAGCTAGGCAAATTAGTCCAGTAATTTTCAAATCTAAAGACTTTGGCCTTAGGAATAGAAGTCTTGATTTGTACCACATAGGGCACATGATCTGAAGCAGTTCTGGCTAGTGGTAAGACCATAGTGTTAGGATAAGAGCAGGTCCATGAGGGAGATGTGAAGAACCAATCAATCTGTTCAAGTAAAGGAACAGTTTGCATATTTGGTCATGTATATTTTCTTCCCTTAAGAGGAAGTTCAATTAAGCCAAGATGCCCAATAACCTCAATGAAAATAAACATGTCATTAATGTCACCACCAGGCTTGTTCCTATTGTCCATCGTGCACAAGAAATTAAAATCTCCCAACAACAGCTAGTTAGCATCATCAGGGATAATTAGATCATGCAACCAATTAATAAAATTTTCCCTAGCTGGGTTTTGACAGGGCCCATAAACTGTGACCAATGTCCAGGTTTGAGAGTTATGGGTAGATGTGAACTCCACCACAATACCAAAACTAGCAGACTGAACTAATTTACCAGCAAACATAGCAGTATTCCACACGACCAACAGCCCACCTGAAGCTCCAGAAGAAGGCACATGAACAAATTGATTAAAACGTCATGGACAACACTTGCGAATAAAGTGCTGATCAATAACTTCACATTTAGTTTCTTGGAGACAAACAATGGAACAAGCACTTTCATCAATTTTCTGACGAACTGCACGATGTCTATCATCTGACTTTAGACCACGAACATTCCAGCATAGCACTTTCCAGTCTCTAGAGTCGTACTGATTCATTACTGACCAAAATAAAGCAACAACAAAAGACTGCCACATAATGGCAGTGCCAGATCAGCCAGGCAACAGCATAAAAGTCAGAGAAAGCCTAAAACATAAAGCAAGATAAATGGTTTTTGCAAGGGTTAACCATAAACCCCACCAAAGAAAATATTTAGCTATCATTAGAACAAGAAGAAGCAGATGAGGGCTTGCTTGAAGAAGCCTCAAGCTCCTCCTTAGTGAGCTTCTCAGGTCCAATGTCGAGGCGAAGTCCAACACATTGCAGCACATTGATTGGAGTGGGAGGCAGGATAGCATCTTGATTTGCAGCTTGAGGAGGAGCCTGCGACAGCTGATCATTTGTTGAAACCTCACGCTTCTTCTGAGATTTTTCTGTTGGTTTCTTCAGAGGAGTAGACTTGGCGGAAGAAGAATGCATGAAACCATCACGTAAGGCAGAGAGCCTAGCACTGCATCTGACCACAGACTCGATGATCACAGGCTTTGGTTTGCAAGCATGAACTGGGCGCCCAACTGGAGCAGTAGAGAAGTTGAAGGCAGACATCTCAACAGAAGACAGGGCTGAATCATCCATAGAACAATCCTCATCAACAGTGTCAAAATAGAGAGCATGAGCAATAGGAGGCTTCCTTGGGACAGTCAGGGTCCGACGAACAGGGGAAGGGTGAAAAACCAGTTTGTTACCCAAAGCCGAGTAAGAAAATGAGCCTTCCCAAGAGCATTTTGTTAGGATTACCGGCTTAAAAGGGCTAGAAACTGTAACCCTTGAGGAATTTGCATCATATCAAAGATGGGCAGCATGCGCTGAAAAGATCTGGTCCATTGCATCACCGGAGGAAGCACATGTCTGAAAACAGTCAAAACTTGGCCGATAACAATAGGAGGTTGGATTAGAGGCGGCACATAGGCTGCAATAGCCCCTTGCTGATCATTAACCGATCCCTCAGCAGAATCAACTGAATAGAGTTCTGCATAACCACTGACTCTTGAGAAACAGGTTGAGTTTCATCCTGAAGAACTTCCTCAATAATGACATTTTCTTGCTGGTTAGCTTGCCGCTGATTATCATTGTGAGCAAGAGGGGCCTCGTTCCATCCAGCTCCGGAAACTCAGGCATGACAAAATTGACATCATCAAAATGCATATTTCCAGGCAGCGGATGAGGGTTTCCATTGAACGACATCGGGTCTTCATCCGTTGGCAGAATATCAGCAAATTTGGCAGAGAGAACATAGATCGGAGCAGTCCAAGATATACATGTAGCTCCAAAATCAGCATACTCAGGGTAAACAATATCTCTAGGCACTTGCTGAGGGAGGGAAAAGAAACATAAACCGAAGTCCTGATCATCCGCGGATCATCTTGATGCCAGATATGATAATGACCAAAAGTGCTAACTGCATCAGAGATATGCTGAGTAGTACGGTAGTCCAACCGAACACCCAACATCATAATCCAACCCCTACAAAAACCCTAAGTGGCTCTGTGATTGATGCCTTGATCATGAGGAATAAACCGAACAAAGTGACCATTGCCAAGATCATAAGGAGGATGGTTCATAATAGCATGCCTAGATGCAGGAGTACGAAACTCAAGCAAGCCCACACCTTCAATCCATTGCTGATCACTAAGAACATAGCGGTGGAGCTGAGTCATCACATAATCACTAACCAGTTGCTGGAAGTGATGAATCTGCCCAGGCGGCGGAGGCTCGACAATGCCAACAGCAAACTGCTCATGCCGACACTCAGGAGCAATGGCCGAAGAGTAGAAGGTCCGAGGCAGCCGAGTTGGTCCTCCGTCGATGATCTCAAACCCTGGCGGAAGGAACTCGAGTGGATCCAAGGGAAAGTTTGCCATATCTTGCTCTGGTGGAGGTGGAGTAGGTTGCTGGTGCACGGGAAGAGGTGAAGACGTGATGGGACTCGTCTGCACTGGCGCGTGGGTCGTCTCTATACCCGAGGAGTCCCTAGGAGAGGGAATAGGAGGCAGACTCGTGGCGGGTATGGGAATCAACAGTGTAGATTTTTCTGGATTTTGTTGCGGTTGTTTAACTCTCCAAATGCAACCATTATCCCTTGCCCAATTAATGCAATCTCGTCGAAGATGACCATTGCATGAGCAAGCCAGGCAGACAGGACAGGAGACCGACAAGTGTCCCCGTTGGTGACATTTAGAGCGGGTTAGAACATGATCCACCATGTCATTGACCATATCATCAAACATATCAGCAGCTTCCTAGGTAGAGGGGATATCCACTAGCTGGGTGGTGGGTTGTGGCCCGTCATGCAAAACTGGCCCAACAAGGGAAACCGGAGAAGCAAGGGCCCACGTAACCGAACTAACCGACGTTGGTCGATCGCATGGCACGTGAGGATCACGAAGATGAGAATCCTGGGCTGAAGAAGTAGCCCGACGAATCCGCGGCGATCCAACAAAGCAAAAAAAATAGGTGGAGTAGCCACCGTCCATTGGAGATTCGCCGGCGGCGAGGGTCGAATGACCAAACGCTCATTTGCAGGGAGCACATATCCAGCATCAGAAACTATATCAATACAAACCTGCATGGCAGGGTATCTATATCCCTTGCACGCTTGATAATTCTGAAAGGTTGCAAAGGAAAGTTTCTTTGGCACAAAACCAGAAGATCGTAAAGAGGACTTAGATGGTGGCTTATGCATAGCAATCATCCCAAGCGCCGCCCTTCGCTTAGATGGACTAACTAAGATCCATTCCGCATCACATTCTAACTTCCAAAGATTAAATTCACGTTCCAAATTTGGACACCCACGGCCCCAGAGATTAAAATAACATTTGAATTGGGGGCAAGCAAAGGATCTAAGATCAACAATATAGAAACCAACTTGCTTGGAGGAAACGTTGAAACAATAAACGTTGTCACGTATGCATGAGACGCCCAGTTCGATCGCAGATCAACCAATCGCAGCCTCCAGTGCCGCCGCCATAGAATGATGATTGAGCCTGAATTCATGACGGCTAAAGGACACTACCAATGTGAAATGACCAGTGGAATCCGTAGGGTGAATCGAAAATCTAGTAGATCTGAAGATATTCTCCACAAATTCCAAACCCTTGGAGAAGTCCAAGCCAAGGGTTGATCTCGAAGAGAAAACCATGTCCCCTAGGAGAGGGAGAGACGCTGGAGAGATTGGTCTGAGAGGAGTAGGGTTTTAGTGGCGGTGGGAGGAGATCACCAGAGGTGGGAGTGGAGGTGGGAGGTGGAAGGTTGTCGGTGTCAAAACCGGCAAATCTCGGGTAGGGGGTCCCGAACTGTGCGTCTAAGGTCGATGGTAACAGTAGACAGGGGACACGATATTTACCCAGGTTCGGGCCCTGTCTATGAAGGTAATACCCTACTTCCTGCTTGATTGATGTTGATGGATATGAGTATTACAAGAGTTGATCTACCATGAGATCGTAATGGCTAAACCCTAGAAGTCTAGCCTGTATGACTATGGTAGTGAGTATCCCTATTTCCGGACTAAGTCCTCCGGTTTATATAGACACCAGGAGGATATAGGGTTACAAAAGGTCGGTTACAAAGAAAGGAATCTACATATTTGATTGCCAAGCTTGCCTTCCAGTCCAAGTAGAGTCCCATTCGGACACGAGTGCAGTCTTCGGTCTTCGTATCTTCACAGCCCATCAGTCCGGCCCATGGCCAACAGGTCGGACGCCCGAGGACCCCTTAGTCCAGGACATCACAAGGGTTTGGACTAGAGTCGGGCGAAATTCAAATTCAAATTAAAATTAGGTACAATTTTAAATAGCGGCAATTAAATTATGGTGAAATTACGCTCTGCAGGTCATTATGGCGCGCACGGCCTATCAGTCATAGCGTGTATGATATACATCATAATTCGACATGGTTCATGGAGAGGAAACATGTGTAACCATGCATACAGTTGCCGTTTTCGAAGCGTGTGTGATGGCAGACAATATCACAAACGGTGCGGAAACTAACTGTGTGTGATTGTCGACCTATCGTACACGGTTTACAATCATGAACTATTTGTGATGTGTCAGGCATCATAAACATAGAGCCAGTTTGGTACGTGCCTTGAAAAATCTCGTACCTGGAATGTGCCAGCACTGCACCTGGTTTTAGGTAAAACCATAGAAGTCTGACTGTGATGGTAATGCTAGCACACATGAGTAGCAAGGATGGAGAGTTTGGGATATTAGAGATATTAGAAATAGTTTTATAGGGACAACTGTATGCATCAAGGCTCCCTATCCCTGATGGTTTCTAGGTCATGTGGGAAGGACCCCCCTACCGCACACACTTTCTTGGCGACTGTTCAAAATACTGTCGTGGGAAGGGTTAAAAACCATGTGTATAGCACCTCGTTGTACCAGTGTATGCTTAAAAGAACTAAAACTTATGTGGAAGCTATTTCAGCACTTGTTCTTAAACTTGAAAAAATATTTATTCATACTCATCCTACCTTGCAAAGATTGTTTTATGAGCTACCTATTATAAAGGATGCTATTATAAAAGATATCCACCCTTGTCCATATGACAGAGAACCCGGTCCGACATGGCTAGTCGTGAACCCAAAGCGGCACTAACCTATGGGGACAAGCATACATGAATCACATCGAGCATGTCGGTCAGCAGCGTGTGAATCCGGGCTGTAGCACTGGGCTAACAGGACTCCGGGAACCCGGGCTGTAGCAGGCTAGGCAGGACTCCGGATGTCACCGCGCGACATTTCCCCAAAGGGACAGACACAGGAACGAAGTGAAACACATGCCGGCCAGTCAAGTGTCCTGAGCAGTAATGCTGGGCTAACAGGACTTCGGTGAACCGGGCTCTAGCGGACTACTATGGCTCATGGAAGCACTAGACTACATTTCCCCATAAGAGAGGCTGCCAAGGATAAACAACTAGATTGTCGGATCCCACACATACCAAGCATTTCAATCATACACACAATATGCTCGATATGTGTAAATACAACATGGCATCACAACATAACTCTACAACTCAAGTATTTATTCATTAGGCTCCGAGGAGCCAAGCATTACAAACATGGGTCTCATGACCCAACATACAGAGCATACAAGCAACAAGCACATGCGAAAGCTTAACTTGTCTGAGTACAGACAACTACAAATGAAGAAGGCTGAGAAGCTTGACTATCTACAAGACCCTGCCGAGGGCACAAGATCGTAGCTGAGGTAACAAGCTAAACGTCGAAGTCCACGCAGAACTACTAGCAAGACTGACGTCTCTCTGCAAAACATAAATTAAGCAAACGTGAGTACAAATGTACTCAGCAAGACTTACATCAGAACTAACTACATATGCATCGGTATCA
>NC_041386.1:343517609-343651930 GCF_002162155.2 Triticum dicoccoides
GGGGGGTGGAGTTTAACTGCAGCAAGCCAGCTTTGACTCAGTGGCTAACCTGAACTACGACTACAAGCAACTCTATTGAGGTGGCGCACACGAGTCCACATATTCACCATATCAATACACCACTATGGACCCGCTCCCGTCTCCCTACGAGAACGCCATCCATAGCACTCACGCTTATCTTGCGCATTTTAGAGTATGCACTTTCACTTGTCTATGAACTGTATAGCAACCAAGCAGTCCTTTACCGCGGACACAGCTATTCGAATAGATGATGTTAACCCTGCAGGGGTGTACTTCTTCACACACGCTCTCACCACTTACTGTCTTTTACAGGACATGTACTCGGCAACCTTCAAGCGGAACCCAACGAGGGTGTCAGCCACGGCCTACCTAAACACTCAAGTCTCTAGTCCAGGTTTATCGCCTATCCAGGTTCCATCCGCAGGGAGTCCAGCCGAGGTTTCCACATACGGCCCCGAATGATGTGTACAGGGTTCCGAGACACCAAGCGGGCGCCCGGCATGCCCAGCCATGGTGTATCTACCGCAACATAGCCCACCCCTAGGGTCAGTGCTACGCACGGCCGCCAACACATATCCTATAGACAACAGAAACTAGTTGCAACTCCTGGATAGAGGACAAGAGTGGTTAAGAAGCCGAGAGGGTCCATTGGTTTCGGGCCCAATGCATGGTAGTAGCTGGTTCTTAAATCACACATACAGATCTCAGTTCTTAAGGACGGCCTCAATGAAACAACCCACCATGTACTCCTACGTGGCCTCTCATCGATACCTTTACCAAATCGTATTCAACACACTTAGCTCACACACAGTAGGACATGTTCATCGCCATTCCAATTCTCCCCCGATGAATCAGACCTGACTCAACTCTAAGTAGTAGCAGGCATGACAAGCAAGCATGAATGAGTAGGCACATCAGGGCTCAAACAACTCCTACTCATGCTAGTGGTTTCATCTATTTACTGTGGCAATGACAGGTCATGCAGAGGAAAGGGGTTCAGGCTACCGCAGCATGTAACAGTTGAAACAGTGTTGTCCTAATGCAGTAAAATAGAATAGGAGCAAGAGAGTGGGATTGTATCGGAATGAACAAGGGGTTTTTGCTTGCCTGGCACTTCTGAAGATAGTATAGTTCTTCATCGGTGTCATCGAATTCATCGCTGGATCAACGTCTACTGAGGGGGGACAAACACCGGCAACTGAGAAAGAACACAATCAACACATGACGATATGCAACAATATGATGCATGCTATGACATGGCAATATGAATGAGTTTTGGGCTAATGCAAGCTAGAACATATTGAAATGAGTCCATTTGAACCAAAGATTCAAATGCAAACCCATTTTATGAAGTCATATTAGTGCATTAACTTGTTTCACCTAAACAGCAAGGTTAAAGTGTTCTAACATGCATGAAACTAGTACAGATGGAAAGATTGGATTTTTCTGAACATTTTTCATATATAATTTATCTTATTTGGAGTTATAGATAATTTTCTATGATTTTTAGAAGTTTTGGGCATTTTCTGGAATTTCCTGAATAAACTTAAATCCAGAAAATGATTTATAGCGTCAGCATGACGACTGCACGATGTCAGCAGGTCAACAACGCCAGTCCAGGTCAAACCTGACGGCTGGGACCCACACGTCAGTGGTTAATTAAACTAACTAAATAAATTAACACTAACCTAGGTTAATTAGCAGGGCTGGCCCCACGCGTTAGTGACCCGGGGTGGTCAAACCCTGGTCAGACGGGGTCAAACCCCCGGGTCAACTCGCCGGAGTTGACCCGCGGCTCGTCCCCGGCGAAGCCCGAGACGGCGGAGGGGCTCGGGATTTGCCCACGATTGACCAAATTGGCCGCGGTTTGGTCCTACGCGTAGCTGGGGCTCGCGCGCATCTGGTAGGGCATACGGGAGGAGCTGGGGTGGAGTGAACTCGCGGGATTTGAGCTTGTGGCGGCGGCCGGCGTTCGGTGTTAGCGGGTTAGGCGCTACGGCGCACCTCAGGACGAGCGAGTGTGTGCGTTCGGCTCCTGGGAGCGTGATGGTCATGAAGACAAGCTCAGACGTGAGCTTTGTTAGCTCTGTCTACGGCGGCGAGCTTCGGAGCTCATAGGGGCGGCAGCTACAGGATGGTAGGGACGACGGGGCAAGGGGGAATCGAGTCAGCGGCTCACCGTGGAGCTGTAGGGATGGTTAGCGGGCTCGGGGGCGTCCGGTAGCTCTCGAATCGACAGCGAGAATCCACGGTGGCCAGCGATGGAAACGGCGATGCTGGCGATGTTGTGGCGCGTCCGTAGCTCCATGGCTCGGTGGAGAGGATGAGGAAATCGAGGCGAAGCTCGTGGGCATGTCGGAGAAGCAAGGGGGAGGCGGTGGCTGCGGTAGCAGTGAGCGACGGCGACGAGCTCTGTTCAGTGGGGGAGAGAGGGAGCTAGAGGAGGGGGAGAAGGCGCAGGAGAGAGTGAGAGGTTCGAGAGGGAGTGCGTGGCATCGTGGAGGGAGTCCAAGGCGACGAGGGGGCAGCCATGCAGGCAGCTGCCGGCATGGCATGCCACGATGCCGTGGCTGTCTTCTCCTCTGCCTTCTGGCAGGAGGAAGAAGACGCCCCTGCCCTCGGTGGGCCGGCCAGGTGGCTGGGCTGCCAGGTGGGCTGGGCCTGCAGGTAACATAGGTAGTCTCTCTCTCTCTCTCTCTCTCTCTCTCTCTCTTATTTCTGTTTTTTTCTATTTTCTACTGTTGTTTTTTATTTAGTGAAAATACTAAACCACTTGGTAAAATCCTGGAAATAATTTTAGGCACCTTTGAAATATCTCCCAACAGCCCTCAAGTACTTTCAGGATTATTTGGACAATTAAAAATATTTATAAGATTTAAATGTCCAAATTCAAATACTTATGGATTAATTCAAAAATCCAAAGTGTCCTAGAAAAATGTGCACATTTTTTTGCAGAGGTTCTAGACCAATCCAAAGATGATGAACATTTTTGGGAAGGCATTTTGGGTTCATTGAAAATATTTTTATTTGAACCTAGTTGAATTCTTTCTGATGCTAGGGTTTGGTCAATCCCTATTTCAACTTAAATAGAATTTAAACATGATGCAACAAGATGCAAAACACCAGGCAGTACCATAAGCTAGGGATGTGACAGCTCACCCCCACTAAACAAGAATCTTGTCCCAAGATTCAAGACGTGAGGTAAGAAGACAGAGGGGATACAAAGCTAGCACGATCTTCATGATCCAAGTGCCCTCATAGAAGATGTTCATTCGTTCTACCACATGATCTTGACGTCTTGGCCTTCGAGATCTTTGTCCAACACGACACAAAGGAGAAAGGGAAACCCTAGAAGGATCGATCTTCTCGAAGATCGAACAACCCAGGATCAACTCACAGAATGAGATGTAGGAGTATCTCTTGAGCTAAGACACGAGACACTCATCGAGTTGATTGGAAGTAGAAGGTGGTGACTCGATTTGGTAGGAAACAATTCCACGCTTAAATAGATGGTGAGGGGGTTTCAAGGTAGCGAGGAGTTAAGTTGCCCATGATACCATAACGAGACATCTTAGGGGAGATGACTCATAGAGTTATTCCCTTAAGTGGCAAAAGAAATTACCTTTGATATGGAGATCATTGAAACTCTCTATACCAGCCTAAGGCAATTCACCAACAATCGTTTGGTGAAGTTCAGAGGAATGGCATACCCGGACTAGAATGGATGATGTGGACTACCTTATTGAAGACAGCGCAATGGATGATTTTTGCTTATCATCGGAAATGCATGGGAGTCATGGTAAGTCCACTTTTGAAGATGATATTGGACAGCAACTACTGAGAAGGGCAGCCCATGGGGAATTGTCACAATGGCGGTGGAAGCTGGGAACAAAATGCAACTGTTGGGAATGTTCCAACCATCATATCTGCCTAAGATTCAGATCCGATTGGTGATAGGATACTTCAGACTCAGTATGTCTGAAAAGAAAGTTTGCAACACAAGTCGATGAGATGGCGTTGCAAGATTCTCGGGAAATGAACTATGATAGCAAGCTCCAAAACATGAGCTGGTTCT
This sequence comes from Triticum dicoccoides, assembly GCF_002162155.2. Taxonomy (NCBI): domain Eukaryota; kingdom Viridiplantae; phylum Streptophyta; class Magnoliopsida; order Poales; family Poaceae; genus Triticum; species Triticum dicoccoides. The sequence goes on from NC_041386.1 coordinate 343,521,706, forward strand.
GCTACAAACCTATGAACACGATGTCCAAGACAAGCATGATCACATAGTAGTCTTACAGTAAAACACTACCAGGTTCAGATGGGGAACCATCATTGAAATAACGAAGTCTTGTGCATGTCCGTTTGGGCCCTTCGGGAATAGCATTTAAACTTCTTATCCTTGAACAAATCAATCAGTGGCTTCGTGTGCTAGGGATACATATAGAATGAAGGTTGCAAGTCTCCAAGCCGTAAAATACTTCGCAGATGTGCATGACTGACTTGGGATGATTCCAGAGGAAGCAAAACTAACTTTCTCGAATTCACGCCGGCAACTTTCACCAACTGCACGTGAATCCAAACATATGCTTCATGAATGAAACACGAAGAAATGCTTACACAAGTTTCCAACACTAGCTTGATGTTCGACATGAGCCATGGAGAAGATAAGATGATGCTGATGGGCTCAACAACAAATCATAAAGATTTCCATGAAGATGGAATTCCACAACTATGTGAGCAAAGCAATAGCATTGGTCAGAACAAATGATATTATGGTGTATGCTCGAGGATCAACCACGAGTAAGACAACACTACGACATCATTGGTTCTGATTTGATTTGGTGATAACCCATACTTAAATCAAAGTTTGATACGACAATAGGTCCAACAACTGATCACAGGGACCAATCGAGGAAGATATCATCTATCTTCAACACACGCAAATATATCCCTTGAGATGAACTAAGCTGGCAAGCTTTTATCTTCCAACTCTCCAAGTTATTGTTTAGCTTAACCAACTAGCTCAGGGGGTAATCGACACAGATTCTTGGAGAATGGCTGGTTTGCAAGAAACCAACTTGATCACGAACTCCACATAGCGGTCAGGTGACAACCTGGTAATACTTCTGAGAAGATATTTGGAAAATCACGAACCACCGACATGATACTAAGCTCGAGATCAATCTTGCTTTTCAAGGCAAGACGATATGATCAAATAAGCAAGGATTGACACTATCCTAACTCATTGATCAAAAAGTGCACCGGAAATAAGGACTAGGTAGCACGATAAACCTTAGGGTGATGATCCAATAATCAGCACACTAAGAATGATATTAATGTCCATTAACTACCAAGCAAAGGTTTGCTAGGAGTATTGATTTCACACATCATGATTCACTTGTCGGTATTCCGGTTGCGACATCACGACACCGAGGAATGAATAATGATGGCGAGAAGTATCACTACGTCCAGAATTCATAAGGGAAGGTGCTATTCTCTTGACATTCCTGACATAAAGTGGATAATACTTCAGGGTAGAACAGACAAATAGCTTGATTGCACTTGATCTGCGAAATACAACTGCTTTGACCCAATCCTAGAAATGGATGATGTACTAGAGTTTGTTTCTCCTAGTAATTCTGAAATAGAACGGCTCGACGGACCACAAGAATAATAGGCACCGATGAACGAATGCTCACATACTCTTGACTATCAATTGATAGATGAAGGTCAGAATATAACGGAAGGGGGACAACTCAAAGGAACATATAACTTCCTGAGTTGTGGATGCATAGATTAGTGTGTCCAACGAGTTCAACATATTTCTTCCGGATAACCCATGCAGAAAGGTAGGGTTGGCAGAGTCACAACATAGAATGGAGAACTCATCAGGAGCACTCTGTCGTGACCTTTTGGTTCAAAAGAACTCCTGCCAAGAATGGTTCATGATAATTGGAAGAAGGATGTACCACGAACCTCGAGGACTATCACAAAGGTTACTAATATCCTAAAGGAACTAGCAACACTATCAACATGAGGTAAGTAGGGTGAATCTCGGGTTCAAGAACCCATGAATAGAATACCTACTACTACATGGCATCACGGGATGCTTTCGAGAATAATGGCCAGAATCACACACTGGGGATACAAAACATGGCTAAATTACTAGGTGACTCCCTAAAACACCTAGGGTCATAATAATAGCTCCAACATATATGTCGAGGAGTAGAGTACCTCAACAGACCGTTAGTGTGCTTAATCTGGCCCAAAAGGACATTGGAAACAGAAAGAAGGGATTTGCAAATGCATCAGACTAGTTAGAGACCTGGGATGACTCGGACAGCATAACGGCTGTAAATGCTCAAAAGATTTGAGACATCCTGCAAAATGGTGGCATAACCACTCAACAACACAATATCAAGGTTCTGATTCAACTGACAAGATACTAAAAGTAGTAGAAACTGTATTGAGGCTTGTAACAAAAATCATATAAGCTAGTACAGATTAGTAGCACGTGAACCTAATAGAAGGAGAGAGCCTAGTCTTTAACCCACGCAGAATGAGAAGAGGATGACTCAGATCAGAGGGCATAAGGTAAAGGAGTAAAAAGAGCCTTATGTTCCCTTCCACAATCAATTCCCTTACATAACTAAGGCATTTCTAGACTCGACTTCGACCAGTTGGCTTGATAATCCTATGGGCAGTCAGGCTCTGATACCAAAGCTGTCAGGACCCCGATTCCAAGTCACATCGATCTAGCCGGTAACACCTCATATCACTTTGCGGCCTCACGCACGGTATTCCCACGGGTGTCGCCTTACCATGGCCCGGGACCGTTTGCGCCTTTTGGCTCACGTATATGATAGTGTCGCTAGCATCCATATGACAGTGAACCCGGGTCGGCATGGCTAGTCATGAACCCAAAGCGGCACTAACCTATGGGGACAGGCATACATGAAGCACATCGAGCATGTCGGTCAGCAGCGTGTGAATCCGGGTTGTAGCACAGGGCTAACAGGACTCCGGGAACCCGGGCTGTAGCAGGCTAGGCAGGACTCCGGATGTCAGCGCACGACATTTACCCGAAGGGACAGACACAGGAACGAAGTAAAACACATGCCGGCCAGTCAAGTGTCCTGAGCAGTAGTGCTGGGCTAACAGGACTCTGGTGAACCGGGCTCTAGCGGACTACTATGGCTCATGGAAGCACTAGACTACATTTCCCCATAAGAGAGGCTGCCAAGGATAAACAACTAGATTGTCGGATCCCACACATACCAAGCATTTCAATCATACACACAATATGCTCGATATGTGTAAATACAACATGGCATCACAACATAACTCTACAACTCAAGTATTTATTCATGTAACATCCCAAATTTTCAATTTGGAATGTTATACACTAGACCATCATTGCATATCATAATTTATTTGCTTTTGGTTTTGATCCTAGAAATTCCACGCAACTGAAGGACCCACGGAGAGAGTTGGGGATTTCGTTATTTTCATATTTGAGTTTTCTCAAATTTTGCGAATAGGATCATTTGATTTTAATTATTTTATCATCAATTATTTCTATTACAAAAATATGAGAGAGGGAATAAAATGACTTTCCCAAAATAAAGAAATATTGAGGATTTAATAATGAAATCAAATAAGATTTTATTTCGGTGTTTTTCGGTATTTTATTTGAATTTAGGAAAAATGTGTGTTTTTCAAAATTGCATTTAGGCCCCAAATAAATGTTCACCTTGTGCGGCTTGATTTTAGAAGCCCGGGAAAATTTATTTCGGGATTTTTGGATTCCGTTTAGTATTTGTTTTATTTGTTTTTCTGCGCGGAATAATTTAAAAAAAACGCGAACCGACTTTGGGCCGTACCCGAGCGGGACTCCGCCCGGGGGCAGCCTTTATAAGCCGCCCGACCCGAGCCGCCAGCCCACCGCGCCCGAAACCCTAATCAGCCGCCACCGCCGCCGCCGCCGGACCCACCGCCCGAGGTCATCCTCGTTTTCGCCGCCCTTTTTTTTAAAAGGAGAGAAAAAAGTCGCGGTTTTTATTTTATTTTTAGTTACGGTTTTTTTAAATAGATCGGTTTTTCCGATTTATTTATTTAGCGAGCGTTCGTCCGTTCGTTCGTTCTAGCGAACGTTCGTCGTTTTTCTTTTTCTCGGATTAAATCCGCGATTTTTCTGATCGCGATTCCTGATCCGATTTTCGTTTTAGTATAACTTTTCGCTCGTTTATCGCAATCAGGCGATTCAAGCGCCTGGATTTTCGTCTCGAAACCCTCTATCCGTTTTACCAACTTAAACAAGTTTTTGCCACTGTAAAAATTTCCCTAGATCCAGAATAGTAAACGAAGCTTGTTTCTTTTGTCGTTTGACTTTCGTTGCTTCGTTGGATTTGATTCTTTTTGCAAATCGGAGTTCTTAAGTTGAACCTTCTGGTTAGATCTCTTATTTGAGTTTTACCCGTGCATTAGATGAATACTTATTGTATACTTGTTTGTTTGTCTGTGATAGAATACTCGGAGTGCACCGCATGTTACTTCGAATCTCTAGGTTTCGCGGATCATCAGCAAGGCAAGTAACACTTTGATCATACCTCCTACTACCCAGTTTTATTGCATTAGATCAATCCTCAAACATTGCATGATTAGGATCTAATTAAATTGTGGGATGGGAAGTAGTTGAGGTAGTACCTATTACCTGTTATATTATCAAACCTTTGGGAGTTACTTCTACGTTTGCTTACTATTGCCATGCTATGCTAGTAGACGTGGAATTGGGTGAGTGATATCCATGACAGATGTGAGTTTGTTAATTAATGGTTTATCTAAGGTGGCAACTTAAACACACATCTGGGTGGATTGAGGTACCTGGGTATTCCAGGATTGCCTGTTTTTCTTTATGGACCGCCACCCAGGCCCAAAGGGATCATGAGATTTTTCATACTAGAAACTTCCGTGTGCAGCCACAAGCTATTGTGGGTTCTAGCATAGTTGATTAAGTCGTGCGAACTCTTACAGGGTAGACTAGCAGATGTTGGGGAAAGTAGGTGTAACGGTCTATCCATCGTAAGGTGCAAGAGCTTCTGAAAGACTATGTCTCGGTCATCCGTCTTCTCAAACACCATGTAGTGCGAGAAACCAAACGGAGGCGATCAAGTCTTGTGGGGAAAAGTGCGCAAACCTCTGTAGAGTGTATAAACTAATCATGGTTAGCCGTGTCCCCGGTTATGGACAGCTTGAGTATCTAGTACTTGGATTATCATGTGAATCTCAACATGTTACTCTAAATTAATTTTGTTGGGTTTTGTTTAATGATGATGCTTAATTGGGATTGTGGATGCCGTCAACCATTCTCAATGTTTAACAACCACCATGATAGTTAAATAAAATGTATTCCTTTGTAGTAGGAAAAAATTGGCTTTACGCAAAACTGTAACCATAGAGCTTTCCACCAGCCAAATATGCATATAGTATAGCTGTTTCATTCCATTACTCTCTATGTGTTACTTTGCCAGCATATTCCATGTGCTGACCCGTTTCGGGCTGCAATGTTAATGTTGCAGACTTTTCAGACGATGATTAAGGAGTTTTAGGTCGTGGTTCTATACTCAGTGATGCCGTTGGAGTTGATGGACTCACTTATCTTCCAAGCCTTCCACTGTTATCGTTATTAGATGGCCTTAAGCCATATTTATTGTAATAAGTTCTCTATTGAGACACTCGATGTAATAAGTGTGTGATTGCTACTCTGTTACAAATCCTCCGAGTACTGTGTGGTGTCAGCATTACTGATCCAGGGATGACACCTGAGCACAGAGATCAGACCGTTTGAGGTCTGGTCGCTACAAAGATGGTATCAGAGCACACGCTGACTGTAGGACACGACCACTAAGCTAAAGACCTAGATCACTATTCACTCTCTTCTCTTCTGACCTCTCATCTTTTCTACTCTTTAGGATGGCAGATGAAAGGAACAAGTTCACGCAACCGGATGAAGATACACCCTTTGGACGTCACTTGAAGGAAGTCACTAGATACCTGAACATAGGAGTACCAAGCTTCACCGGAACCTACAACGCCACTTTACCTGAAGAAGAGCGCTGGATGATTCAAGTTCAAGTTCCAGGAAGGACGTTCATGCCAGTCACTGAGCTCATAGAGTTTTCTTTTGATGCACCAACTTGGAGTCTAGGAAAGAGCATGGCAGCTCACATCGCCATGGGACGCATTGGAGAAGTCTACCGCAATGATCTCAAGGATACTATGTACCAGATTTGTGGGCGCCGAGATGAGCACTGGGAGATGATCAGCACCAGAAAGGATAGATCAATTGCAGCTTTTATCTAGGAATTAAACCAGCACATTCAACGACAGGAGAACCAGATGTGCGCCGACATGATAGATCTGAAGAAGGCAAGGACAAGAATCAAGGAACTGGAGGAAGAACTCAAGGCTACACGAGAAGATTATGAAGAAGAAATTGAAGTATTGGTGGAGAAGAATGACGATCTGATCAAGAAGATCGGAATATTTATGGGAGGCCCTACACCAGTAGATGAAGATGAAGAACCGAAGGAGATTCACCCGGAAGACTACATCATCATCGACAACACCGACTCGGATCCAGATGATAGCGATGATGACTATGTTGATGAAGCCGGAGCAGATATCATAGAATCTGCAACCGAGGAATATTTCTAGTAGACCACCTCATCAGTAGTAGTAGTCCACCATGTAAATACAATAGTCTGAGCACTTTTGCGATAGTTAGATCGATTGTATGCCCTTGTTTGATTGAATGAAGTGAATTGTTTGCTTTTGCCTCATGTGCATATGGGTAGTGTTTTCTCTTTAGACCCCCTCTATTCTTAAATCTCATCTTTTCTAAACCCTCAGATGCCTCCAAGACGTGACTCCGAATTTACCTTTCCACCGGAGCTCACCCAGTTGATCCAGCAGCAGAACACATTGATGCAGTTGCTAGTCCAGAATCAGAATCAGGGGAACAACAACAACAACCCACCACCACCACCACCTGTTGATCACTTAGCCCGTTTTCTTAGGATGAATCCGCCGGTGTTTTCCAGTAGCACCGAGCCGATAGTAGCAGATGATTGGCTCCGCAAGACAGCTAGAGAGTTGACCACAGCAGGATGCACAGATGCGGAGAAGGTGAAGTTTGCCGCACATTAGCTTGAAGGACCCGTGGCATCATGGTGGGAGAATTTCACAGCCACTTTCCCTGTCGACACTGTCACTTGGGACCAGTTTCAGCAGGCTTTTTGAACTGCCCATGTTTCAGCAGGAGCTATGGCCATGAAGAAGCGTGAGTTTCGCAACTTGCGCCAAGGAGGACGAACAGTTGGCCAGTATGTGGAGGACTTTAGTAAATTAGCACGTTATGCCCCAGATGACGTTGCTATGAATGCTGCTAAGCAGGAGAAGTTTCTGGAAGGACTGAATGATGAGTTGAGCATGCAGTTGATGGTAGCAACCTTCAACAACTACCAGGAGTTGGTAGACCATGCTCTTATGATTGAAGGCAAGCAGCAGCAAATTGCAAGAGGAAGTATGGACAAGGGAAGTACAATTCTGGAGCTCAGCAAAAGCCACGTTTTACCCCTAGATCGGGAGGACATTTTCAGCATACCCATGGAGGAGGTAGCTCGCACAATCACAACGGCACCAAGAATGGTAATGGAGGAAGCAATGGCCAGAACCGTACCAACCCATCAACCCCATCCAAGAAGGACCTGAGCCAAGTTACTTGCTTTAAGTGCCAGAAGACCAGACATTATGCCAATGAATGTCCTGAAGGCCAGAATGGCAATGGAAGCTCTGGGAAGAAGCCGAACCCTTTCAAGAGGGGACAGGTGAACCACGTTAACGTGGAGGAGGTTGAAGAGCAACCGGATGCAGTAATCGGTAAGTTTTTGGTTAAGTCATTTACTGCACTCGTTCTTTTTGATACTGGTGCATCGCATTCATACATATCAAGGGGATTTGTTGATAAGTATAACTTGCCCACTAAGGTTCTTAGAACACCCATGCTAGTAAGCTCACCAGGAGCGGAGTATATGGCCAGTCAAGGATGTTTTCAAGTGCCATTGAGTATAGGTAGGCATGTGTTTCCCTCGGATTTAATCATTTTGGAATCACAAGGATTGGATGTAATTCTGGGTATGGATTGGCTGTCGATGTATGAGGAAACATCGATTGCGCCAGTAAGACAATTTTTCTTACCACCCCAGAAGGGATAAGGATCAAGTATGTATCCCGACATGTGCCAAAAGGGACTCAAGTAAATTGTTTAACAGGAGTTGTGCAGGAGGAAGTACCAGTGGTAAGGGATTTCCCTAAAGTATTTCCATAAGAGTTGCCAGGCATGCCACCGGATAGAGATATTGAGTTTTTGATTGAGCTATTGCCAGGCACAGGGCCAATATCAAAGAGACCATATAGGATGCCTGCAAAGGATTTGGTGGAGATTAAGAAGCAGATTACGGAGTTATTGGATAAGGGATATATTCGCCCAAGTTCTTCGCCTTGGGGATCGCCAGTACTTCTAGTGGAGAAGAAGGATGGATCGTTAAGGATGGTTGTTGATTATCGAGGATTGAATGAAGTAACCATCAAGAACAAGTACCCACTACCAATGATCAATGATCTGTTTGATCGATTGCAAGGAGCTAAGGTATTTTCCAAGATCGATCTGCAATCAGGATACCACCAGTTGAAGATTCGAGAACAGGATATACCTAAGACAGCTTTTATCACCAGGTATGGGCTGTACGAGTATACCATTATGTCATTTGGTCTGACTAACGCACCTGCCTATTTTATGAACATGATGAACAAAGTGTTTATGCAGTTCTTGGATAAGTTCATCGTGGTGTTCATTGATGATATTCTGGTTTACTCGAAAAGTGAAGAGGAGCATAAGGAAAATTTGCGATTGGTACTTGAGAAGCTCAGAGAACATCAGTTGTATGCCAAGTTCAGCAAATGTGAGGTTTGGTTGAAGGAAGTAGGATTCCTCGGACACGTTATATCCGGAGAAGGTATATCAGTAGATCCCACTAAGGATGACACTGTGACAAATTGGGAAGCGCCAACAACAGTTGGAGAGATCCAGAGTTTTCTTGGACTCGCAGGATACTACCGGAGATCTATTGAGAATTTCTCAAAGATTGCGAAGCCTATGACTGAGTTATTAAAGAAGGATACCAAGTTCAAATGGACTGAGGAATGTGAGGCTAGTTTCCAGGAGTTGAAGACACGCTTGGTTACTTCAGCAATGTTGATTTTGCCAGACCAAACCAAGGACTATGAGGTGTATTGCGACGCTTCACGTCGAGGACTTGGAGTAGTGCTTATGCAGGAAGGAGAGTTGTTTCATATGCCTCAAGACAACTGAAGCCTCACGAGTTGAATTATGCTACGCATGATTTGGAGTTAGCAGCCGTAGTGCATGCATTGAAAACATGGAGACATTTCCTCATTGGAAATCATTGTGATGTGTACACGGATCACAAGAGTTTGAAGTACATTTTCATGCAGAAGGAGTTGAACCTCAGACAAAGGAGATGGTTTAAGCTCATCAAGGATTATGATATGAGATTGCATTACCATCCCGAAAAGGCTAATGTAGTAGCTGACGCATTAAGTCGCAAAAGCCATGTCAATACACTAATGACGGGAGAAATACCAAGGGAGTTAGCCGAAAATCTTCGTGAACTTATGTTTGGAAATAGTTCCGAGAGGCTATGTAGCAGCATTGGAGATTCAGTCAATTTTGATGGATAGAATCAGAGAAGCTCAGAAGACTGACAAGGAGATTGCCTCTATAAAGGAGAAAATGAGCGAAGGAAAGGCTAAAGGATTTCGTGAGGATGAGCACGACACCCTATGGTTTGAAGACCGTGTTTATGTGCCCAATGACCCAGAGATCAGGAAGTTGATTCTGCAAGAGGCACACTATTCACCATATTCGATTCACCCAGGAAATACCAAGATGTATTTGGATTTGAAGGATATTTCCTAGTGGACTGGAATGAAGAAAGATATTGTGGAGTATGTAGCAGTTTGTGATGTATGTCAGAGAGTAAAGGCAGAGCATCAGAAGCCAGCAGGATTGCTACAGCCATTGCCGATACCCAAATGGAAGTGGGATAAGTTAGGCATGGATTTTATCACGGGATTACCCAGGACTCGTTCAGGCTATGACTCGATTTGCGTTGTAGTTGATCGGTTGATGAAAGTAGCTCATTTCATCCTAGTAAAGACCACTTACACCAGTGCTAAGTTGGCAAAGATTTACATGACCAGGATTGTATGCTTACATGGAGTTCCGAGGAGTATAGTATCAGATAGAGGAACCCAGTTTACCTCAAAGTTCTGGAATCACTTGCACGAAACCTTGGGTACCAGGCTAGAGTTCAGCACAGCTTTTCATCCACAGACAGATGGACAGACTGAGAGAGTCAATCAGATTTTGGAGGACATGCTGAGAGCTTGTGCGCTAGATTATGGATCTAGTTGCGACGAGAATTTGCCGTATGCAGATTTCTCTTACAACAACAGTTATCAATCCAGTTTAAAGATGGCCCCTTTCGAAGTGTTGTATGGAAGGAGGTGCAGGACACCCTTGTCGTGGGATGAAGTTGGAGACCGCCAGTTGTTTGGACCTGATTTGATTAAGGAGTCTGAACATAAGGTGAAATTGATTCGCGATAGGCTCAAGATAGCCCAGTCCAGACAGAAGAGTTATGCAGATTCTAAATGCAAGGAGACAGTTTATGAAGTTGGAGATAGAGCTTATCTTCGAGTATCTCCACTTCGGGGAACAAAGCGCTTTGGTGCTAAAGGAAAGTTAGCGCCACGATTTCTAGGACCATACCAAGTATTGGAACGTATGGGAGAAGTGGCCTACAAGTTGGAATTGCCTGAAGGATTGTCAAGAGTTCATGATGTGTTCCACATTTCTCAGTTGAAGAAGTGCCACGCGGAGATGGCTGGCATACCTTTGAGAGACACCGTGCCATTGGAAGCAATTCAGTTGGATAACGATTTGACCTATGAGGAGAAACCAGTTAAGATTCTAGAGTATGCTAGTCGAGTCACCCGCAGCAAGGTTATCAAGTTTTGCAAGGTTCAATGGAGCCACCACATGGAGGATGAAGCCACCTAGGAGCGAGAGGAAGATTTGCTCAAGGACTACCCTCACCTATTTTCTAGCCAACCCGAATCTCGAGGGCGAGATTCATCTTATGGGGGGTAGGTTTGTAACATCCCAAATTTTCAATTTGGAATGTTATACATTAGACCATCATTGCATATCATAATTTATTTGCTTTTGGTTTTGATCCTAGAAATTCCACGCAACTCAAGGACCCACGGAGAGAGTTGGGGATTTGTTATCTTCATATTTGAGTTTTTTCAAATTTTGCGAATAGGATCATTTGATTTTAATTATTTTATCATCAATTATTTCTATTACAAAAATATGAGAGAGGGAATAAAATGACTTTCCCAAAATAAAGAAATATTGAGGATTTAATAATAAAATCAAATAAGAATTTATTTCCGAGTTTTTCGGTATTTTATTTGAATTTAGGAAAAAATGTGTGTTTTTTAAAATTGCATTTAGGCCCCAAATAAATGTTCACCTTGTGATGCTTGATTTTAGAAGCCCGGGAAAATTTATTTCGGGATTTTTGGAGTCCGTTTAGTATTTCTTTTATTTGTTTTTCTGTACGGAATAATTTAAAAAAAACGCGAATCGACTTTGGGCCGTACCCGAGCGGGACTCCGCCCGGGGGCAGCCTTTATAAGCCGCCCGACCCGAGCCGCCAGCCCACCGCGCCCGAAACCCTAATCAGCCGCCGCCGCCGCCGGAGCCGCCGCCGCCGGACCCGCCGCCCGAGGTCAACCTCGTTTTCGTCGCCCGTTTTTTTAAAAGGAGAGAAAAAAAGTTGCGGTTTTTATTTTATTTTTAGTTTCAGTTTTTTTAAATAGATTGGTTTTTCCGATTTATTTATTTAGCGAGCGTTCGTCCGTTCGTTCGTTCTAGCGAACGTTCGTCATTTTTCTTTTTCTCGGATTAAATCCGCGATTTTTCTGATCGCGATTCCTGATCCGATTTTCGTTTTAGTATAACTTTTCGCTCGTTTATCGGAATCAGGCGATTCAAGCGCCTGGAGTTTCGTCTCAAAACCCCCTATCCGTTCAACGAACTTAAACAAGTTTTTGCCACTGTAAAAATTGCCCTAGATCCAGAATAGTAAACGAAGCTTGTTTCTTTTGCCGTTTGACTCTCGTTGCTTCATTGGATTTGATTCTTTTTGCAAACCGGAGTTCTTAGGTTGAACCTTCTGGTTAGATCTATTATTTGAGTTTTACACGTGCATTAGATGAATACTTATTGTATGCTTGTTTGTTTGTCTGCGATTGAATACCCGGAGTGCGCCGCCTGTTACTTCGAATCTCTAGGTTTCGTGGATCATCAGCAAGGCAAGTAACACTGTGATCATACCTCCTACTACCTAGTTTTATTGCATTAGATCAATCCTCAAACATTGCATGATTAGGATCTAATTAAATTGAGGGATGGGAAGTAGTTGAGGTAGTACCTATTACCTGTTATATTATCAAACCTTTGGGAGTTACTTCTATGTTTGCTTACTATTGCCATGCTATTCTAGTAGACGTGGAATTGGGTGAGTGATATCCATGAAAGATGTGAGTTTGTTAATTTATGGTTTATCTAAGGTGGCAACTTAAACACACATCTGGGTGGATTGAGGTACCTGGGTATTCCAGGATTGCCTGTTTTTCTTTATGGACCGCCACCCAGGCCCAAAGGGATCATGAGATTTTTCATACTAGAAACTTCCGTGTGCAGCCACAAGCTATTATGGGCTCTAGCATAGTTGATTAAGTCATGCGAACTCTTACAGGGTAGACTAGCAGATGTTGGGAAAGTAGGTGTAACGGTCTATCCATCGTAAGGTGCTAGCGCTTCTGAAAGACTATGTCTCGGTCATCCGTCTTCTCAAACACCATGTAGTGCGAGAAACCAAACGGAGGCGATTGAGTCTTGTTGGGAAAAGTGCACAAACCTATACAGAGTGTATAAACAAATCATGGTTAGCCGTGTCCCCGGTTATGGATAGCTTGAGTATCTAGTACTTGGATTATCATGTGAATCTCAACATGTTACTCTAAATTAATTTTGTTGGGTTTTGTTTAATGATGATGCTTAATTGGGATTGAGGATGCTGTCAACCATTCTCAATGTTTAACAACCACCATGATAGCTAAATAAAATTTATTCCTTTGTTGTAGGGGAAAATTGGCTTTACGCAAAACTGTAACCATAGAGCTTTCCACCAGCCAAATATGCATATAGTATAGTTGTTTCATTCCATTACTCTCTATGTGTTACTTTGCCAGCATATTCCATGTGCTGGCCCGTTTCGGGCTGCAACGTTAATGTTGCAGACTTTTCAGACGACGATTAAGGAGTTTTAGGTCGTGGTTCTATACTCAGTGATGCCGTTGGAGTTGATGGACTCACTTATCTTCCAAGCCTTCCGCTGTTATCGTTATTAGATGGCCTTAAGCCATATTTATTGTAATAAGTTCTCTATTGAGACACTCGATGTAATAAGTGTGTGATTGCTACTCTGTATAAATCCTCCGAGTACTGTGTGGTGTCAGCATTACTGATCCAGGGATGACACCTGAGCCCAGAGATCAGACCGTTTGAGGTCTGGTCGCTACAATTCATTAGGCTCCGAGGAGCCAAGTATTACGAACATGGGTCTCATGACCCAACATACAGAGCATACAAGCAACAAGCACATGCGAAAGCTTAACTTGTCTGAGTACAGACAACTACAAATGAAGAAGGATGAGAAGCCTGACTATCTACAATACCCTGCCGAGGGCACAAGATCGTAGCTGAGGTAACAAACTAAACGTCGAAGTCCACGCGAAACTACTAGCGAGACTGACGTCTCTCTGCAAAACATAAATTAAGCAAACATGAGTACAAATGTACTCAGCAAGACTTACAACACAACTAACTACGTATGCATCGGTATCAACAAGGGGGGTGGTGGAGTTTAACTGTAGCAAGCCAGCTTTGACTCAGTGGCTAACCTGAACTACGACTGCAAGCAACTCTTTTGAGGTGGCGCACACGAGTCCACATATTCATCATATCAATACACCACTATGGATCCGCTCCAGTCTCCCTACGAGAACGCCATCCATAGCACTCATGCTTATCTTGCGCGTTTTAAAATATCCACTTTCACTTGTCTATGAACTATATAGGCAACCAAGCAGTCCTTTACCGTGGACACAGCTATTCGAATAGATGATGTTTACCCTGCAGGGGTGTACTTCTTCATACACGCTCTCACCACTTAACGTCGTTTACACGACATGTACTCGGCAACCTTCAAGCGGAAGCCCAACGAGGGTGTCGGCCACGGCCTACCTAAACACTCAAGTCTCTAGTCCAGGTTTATCGCCTATCCAGGTTCCATCCGTAGGGAGTCCAACCGAGGTTTCCACATACGACCCCGAACGATGTGTACAGGGTTCCGAGACACCAAGCGGGAGCCCGGCATGCCCGGCCATGGTGTATCTACCGCAACATAGCCCACCCCTAGGGTCAGCGCTACCCACGGCCGCCAACACATATCCTATAAACACCCGAAACTAGTTGCAACTCCTGGACAGAGGACTAGAGTGGTTAAGAAGCCGATAGGGTCCATTGGTTTCGGGCCCAATGCATGGTAGTAGCTGGTTCTTAAATCACACATACAGATCTCAGTTCTTAAGGACGGCCTCAATGAAACAACCCACCACGTACTCCCACATGGCCTCTCGTCGATACCTTTACCAAATCGTGTTCAACACACTTAGCTCACACACAGTAGGACATGCTCATCGCCATTCCAATTCATCCCCGATGAATCAGACCTAACTCAACTCTAAGAAGTAGCAGGCATGACAAGCAAGCATGAATGAGTAGGCACATTAGGGCTCAAACAACTCCTACTCATGCTAGTGGGTTTCATCTATTTACTGTGGCAATGACAGGTCATGCAGAGGAAAGGGGTTCAGCTACCGCAGCATGTAACAGTTGAAATGGTGTTGTCCTAATGCAGTAAAATAGAATAGGAGCGAGAGAGTGGGATTGTATCGAAATGAACAAGGGGGTTTTGCTTGCCTGGCACTTCTGAAGATAGTAGTTCTTCATCGGTGTCATCGAATTCATCGTTGGATCAACGTCTACTGAGGGGGGACAAACACCGGCAACTGAGAAAGAACACAATCAACACATGACGATATGCAACAATATGATGCATGCTATGACATGTCAATACGAATGTGTTTTGGGCTAATGCAAGCTAGAACATATTGAAATGAGTCCATTTGAACCAAAGATTCAAATGCAAACCCATTTTATGAAGTCATATTAGTGCATTAACTTGTTTCACCTAAACAGCAATGTTAAAGTGTTCTAACATGCATGAAACTAGTACAGATGGAAAGATTGGATTTTTCTGATCATTTTTCATATATAATTTATCTTACTTGGAGTTATAGATAATTTTCTATGATTTTTAGAAGTTTTGGGCATTTTCTAGAATTTCCTGAATAAACTTAAATCCAGAAAATGATTTATAGCGTCAGGATGACGACTGCACGACGTCAGCAGGTCAACAACGCCAGTCTAGGTCAAACCTGACGGCTGGGACCCACACGTCAGTGGTTAATTAAACTAACTAAATAAATTAACACTAACCTAGGTTAATTAGCAGGGCTGGCCCCACGCGCCAGTGACCCAGGGTGGTCAAACCCTGGTCAGACGGGGTCAAACCCCCGGGTCAACTCGTCGGAGTTGACCCGCGGCTCGTCGCCGTCGAAGCCCGGGACGGCGGAGGGGCTCGGGATTTGCCTACGGTTGACCAAATCGGCCGTGGTTTGCTCGTACGCGTAGCTGGGGCTCGTGCGCATCTGGTAGGGCATGCGGGAGGATCTGGGGTGGAGTGAGCTCGCCGGTGTTGAGCTCGTGGAGGCAGCCGGCGTTCGGCGTTAGCAGGTTAGGCGCTACGGCGCACCTCAGGACGAGCTAGTGTGTGCATTCGGCTCCTGGGAGCGTGCTGATCACGAATACAAGCTCAGACGCGAGCTTTGCTAGCTTTGTCTACGGCGGCGATGAGGCCTGACGGCGGTGAGGTTTGGAGCTCATGGGGATGGCAGCTACAGGATGCTAGGGATGACGGGGCAAGGGGGAATCGAGTCAACGGCTCACCGCGGAGCTACATGGATGGTTAGCGGGCTCGGGGGTGTCCGGTAGCTCTCAAATCGACGGCGAGAATCCACGGTGGCCGGCGATGGAAACGATGATGCTGGCGATGTTGTGGCGCGTCCGTAGCTCCATGGCTTGGAGGAGAGGATGAGGAAGTCGAGGCAAAGCTCATGGGCACGTCGGAGAAGCAAGGGGTAGGCGGTGGCTGCGGCAGCAGCGAGCGGCGGCGACGAGCTCCGCTCGGTGGGGGAGAGAGCGAGCCAGAGGAGGGGGAGAAGGCTCGGGAGAGAGTGAGAGGGTCGAGAGGGAGTGCGTGGCATCGTGGAGGGAGTCCAGGGCGACGAGGGGGCAGCCAGGCAGGCAGCTGCCGGCATGGCACGTCGCGGCACCGTGGATGTCTTCTCCTCTGCCTTCTGGCAGGAGGAAGAAGATGCCCCTGCCCTCGGTGGGCCGGCCAGGTGGGCTGGGCCTGCAGGTAACACAGGTAGTCTCTCTCTCTATGACGCCCCAAGACCGGAGCTTCAGATGCCTTCCAGGGTTTCTGGGTTTCGTCGTGTGTTTTGTTTGGTTCTTTGCATTCATCATTGCATCATGTGCATTGCATCATGTCATCATGCCATCATGTCATTTCTTTTCTTAACTCAACTAAATAAATGGCATGGACCTTTGATCCATTTAAACCGAGGGAATTCACCTGGTGACTTCTCTTTATAACATACCCTCCCGATAGTAGGGAGCTATATAAATATTCCATTTGTTGGAATTCACCGGAACACACTTGCAAATATAACCCCATGCCTTCTCTGCTTCGAGTTGATCTCCAACCCTTACCCAATATTTCTTTTCCCTTTTACCGGGGCTCCTCCAAAAAATCCGAACATTTTTGGACCTTCCTTTTACCAAGTCCCAGTTCAAACCCATTTGAATTAAATTCAAATGAGTTTGAATTTATATCTTTCAATCTTGTCGTTTCTATTTTTATTGGGTCAAACTCATTTTTGTGAGTCCGGGAAAACTATCCGCGCGTCCAACTTCGTCCCCTATCCTCTCTTTCTTTTCTTCCTTATCTCTGTTTTTTGAGTGGGAGAGAGGGTGCCCAACAGGCCATTTAGGCCCAGCTGCACCTCAGGCTAGCCGCAGCCCACTTGGGCCTCCCAAGGCCCACCCCAGCACTGGCCTCTAAGGCCCAGCCACCCCACCAGCTCCATAACCCTAGCTACCCCGATCCCCTCCACTCGATCCCCATCTCTCGTTCCTGTACGCCGCCGCTCAACGCACGCATCGTGCCAGGAAGACTGGCTCGATCCCCCTCCTCTTTCTTCGATCTCCCAGCGCCGCCAACCTCCTCTTCCCGATCTCCTTCCTCCTCTCGTTCGACCCCACACGCAGGAGCCCGCGTCGGCCTCTCCTTCCCCTGCGACCTGCACTGCACCTTTGCTGTCAATGCCCTTGCCCGGATCCTCGTTGCCTCCCCGCCATGGCGCCCGCGCCGGCGACCTCGCAGGTCGCTGCCTCACACCATGTTCATCTTCCCAGAGTCCATCTTCCCAGAGTCCCAGCACCCAATCCCCTCCAAGCCGTCGTCGTGTCGACCTCCACCAGCGGCCTCTCCTTCGCCCCGCTGCATCCTCTGCACGCCGCACCCAATTCCCTCGTCTTTCTCCTCCGGCCGCCGCAGGTTTCTTCGTTGCCTCCTCCCTCCAGTGCCGCCTTGCTGCTCCCCCCCGTGCACAAGCCCCTCCTCTGCCATGGCCTTCCTCCTCCTGTGTCTGCAGCGATGCTGTGCTACTGCAGCTACTCTTCCTACGCGCCGCCTCCCTCGCTGAGCCCCGTGGCGTGGCCCTCCTGCGGCAACTAGCGCCCCTCCATGGATGACCTCCACCACAGTTGCAACACCCGGAGCAAGACGACCACAACCCTGTGGCTTTCAGATGTAATTGGTTTGCTTTGGCCTTTGCATATCACTGTTGAACCGAGGAGACTAGGACCGCCAAGTCCAACGACAAACCCCGAAGATTTTTGGACGCGCCAAGTTCCTCTCGAAAGTACATCTACATGATGACCCGCCAAGTACCGTCGACCTCGAAGACCTTGGACTCACCAAGTTCCCACGACGACAAGTGTGACCCTTCGGATGCGCCAAGTTCGTCTACACAAAAACGCCAAGTACCACTCATGTCGGCAAGACCCGCAAGTCGGACCCCGAATGATAGACGTCTCGTGGACCGTGTACAACTACCGTTGCCCCGAAGACGTTGGAGTCATCAAGTACCTCTCCGAACGAACGTGAACGATTACCGTCGCAAGAACGGGACCGGAAAGTCCGAAGACCCCGAGTACCACGACTACCCTCGAGGACATTGGTTCCATCAAGTTTGACTACAACATGTGTACGACTACCACCGCCAAGATCACGAGTACCTCTACTGTCGTCATGTACCCCTACTTCCACTACCGAACGTTCCCAAGAACGTCTACTTCCCCTACACCACTTTGAACTTGAACCCCTCCGATAACGCACACTTCGAAGGTATAACCCCGAGACGACCGTCCTAGAACGTTTGCATGTGTTGTATGAGATGCACCCATCGTCTGCACCGTGTCTGAGTTGTCACTTGCTCGGTCCTCCTCTTTTGCCGTCGTCGACCCGTGGGAACCCGGAATCCAGGATCACCCCACCATCTTTTGCACGCATCTGCACACTTCTCCTTTGCATCGGTATCTCAATCGAGTTACCGGAATCGGAATGTTGCAGTGGCACCATTTTCGTTGTCGATGCCGTGGCACCCCTTTTCTTTCCACCATGGTGTTAAATGCTCCTTAATATGCTCTTATCAACATTCTCATAAATATGGCTTAAAACTTGAACATGTCATCCGCATCATGTTAACAACATTAAGATGGTTTAAATTGTGTTTGCTTTAATTTGCTAAATGCATATGGGGATTCACCAGATTCGTTATTTGTTATATCCGGCCCCATTTAAATTGTTTAGATGGTGTAGTTTTGTTATGCCTCACCTCTTGCGATGTTAACCAACATTTAATATTGGTGGATACATAACCGAGAGAGAACTAAATAATGGATGTGGTGTTCCGTCCATATGCAACCCGTTGCATATTGAGCTCCACTTAATTTGTAGTTTTGGTTGTTGCCCTTTGCCATGCCATGCATATTTAAAACTGGACATGCATCATACTTGATTGTGCATCATGCCATGATTATGTGTTGGTTGTTTACTATGTTGTGTGCTCCTTTCCGGTGTTGCTTCTTCGGGTTGGTTCCGATAACGTCGTGTTGTGAGGTTTCGTTCGACTTTGTCCATTTGTCTCCTTCATGGACTCATTCTTCTTCCTTGCGGGATCTCAGGCAAGATGACCATACCCTCGAGATCACTTCTATCTTTGCTTGCTAGTTGCTCGCTCTTTTTCTATGCCTATGCTGCGATGCCTACCACTTGCTTATCATGCCTCCCATGTTGTTGAACCTAGCCTCTAACCAACCTTGTCCTAGCAAACCATTGATTGGCTATGTTACCGCTTTGCTCAGCCCCTTTTATAGCGTTGTTAGTTGCAGGTGAAGATTGAAGTTTGTTCCTTGTTGGAACGTGGAGATGTTGTTCCTTGTTGGAACATGTTTACTTGTTGGGATATCACAATATATCGTATTTAATTAATGCATTTATACACTTGGTAAAGGGTGGAAGGCTCGGCCTTATGCCTGGTGTTTTGTTCCACTCTTGCCGCCCTAGTTTCCGTCATATCGGTGTTATGTTCCTGGATTTTGCGTTCCTTACGCGGTTGGGTTATAATGGGAACCCCTTGACAGTTCGCCTTGAATAAAACTCCTCCAGCAAGGCCCAACATTGGTTTTACCATTCGCCTCCTAGCCTTTTCTTTCCCTCGGTTTCTGCAGACTCAAGGGTCATCTTTATTTTAACCACCCCGGGCCAGTGCTCCTCTAAGTGTTGGTCCAACTGAGCGATGTCCGAGGCTACCAAGGGCAACTCTGGGCTGGCTTACCCGACGTGTTGCTCATCCGGTGTGCCCTGAGAACGAGATATGTGCAGCTCCTATCTGGATTTGTCGGCACATCTGGGTGGCTTTGCTGGACTTGTTTTACGAATGTCGAAATGTCTTGTAACCGGGATTCCGAGTCTGATCGGGTCTTCCCGCAAGAAGGAATATCCTTCGTTGACCGTGAGAGCTTGTCATGGGCTAAGTTGGGACTCCCCTGCAGGGATTTGAACTTTCGAAAGCCGTTCCCGCGGTTATGGGCAGATGGGAATTTGTTAGTGTCCGTTTGTAGATAACTTGAACCTTAACTTAATTAAAATGAATCAACAGTGTGAGTTACCGCGATGGTCTCTTGTCGGCGGAGTCCGGGAAGTGAACACGGTGTTGGAGTAATGCTTGCGCAGGTTGTCCTCTAGTTTCTCACTCGCGCTTTGCCTCATCTTCTCGCTCTCTTTTGCAAACAGGATAGCCACCATATATGTTAGTCGCTTGCTGCAGCTCCACATATTTTACCTTGCCTTACCTATAAGCTTAAATAGTCTTGATCATGAGGGTGCGAGATTGCTGAGTCCCTGTGGCTCACAGATTACTTCCAAACCAGATGCAGGGCCTGATGATTCCGTTCCAGGTGACGCGCTTGAGCTCAAGTGGGAGTTCGACGAGGACTCTCAATGATACTACGTTTCTTTCCCTGATGATCAGCAGTGGTGCCCAGTTGGGGTGATCGGGACCGTGTCGCATGTTGGGTTATCTTTTATTTTGGCGCCATAGTCGGGCCATGAGTGTTTGAATGTTGTAATGCTATTTATGTACTTTGGTTGACGTGGCGAGTGTGAGCCAACTATGTATCTCCCCTTTTATTATCTATATTACATGGGATGTTGTGATGATTGCCTAACTTGCAACATTGCTTTCAATGCGGTTATGTCTCTAAGTCGTGCCTCGACATGTGGGAGCTATAGCCGCATTGAGGGCGTTACACTCTCTCTTATTTCTGTTTTTTCTATTTTCTGCTGTTGTTTTTGATTTAGTAAAAATACTAAACCACTTGGTAAAATCCTGGAAATAATTTTAGGCACCTTTTAAATATCTCCCAACGGCCCTCAAGTTCTTTCAGGATTACTTGGACAATTAAAAATATTTATAAGATTTAAATGTCCAAATTCAAATATTTATGGATTAATTCAAAAATCCAAAGTGTCCTAGAAAAATGTGCACCATTTTTGGCAGAGGTTCTAGACCAATCCAAAGATGATGAACATTTTTTGGGAAGGCATTTTGGGTTCATTGAAAATATTTTTATTTGAACGTAGTTGAATTCTTTCTGATGCTAGGGTTTGGTCAATCCCTATTTCAACTTCAATAGAATTTATACATGATGCAACAAGATGCAAAACACCAGGCAGTACCATAAGCTAGGGATGTGACAGATATACAAATTTCCCATGTTTTCCTAATTTTCCAGAATTGTTGGAGTTATGGAAGTATGGAAAAAGTCCAGATTACAACAGACTGTTATGTTTTTTGACAGATTCTGTTTTCATTTCATTGTGTGCTTATTTTGATAAATCTATGGATTGTATCGGGGGGTATAAGCCATGGTAAAGTTAGAATACATTAGTTATAATGCAATAGTAAAATATGAATGGGTTTTCAACAGTACTTAAAGTGGTGATTTCCTTATTTATACAAACGGATCTCACAAAGGTTTTGTTAAGTTTTGTGTGATTGAAGTTCTTAAGTTTTGGGTGCGATCACGATGGATGAGGGAATAAGGAGTGAAAAGAGCCTAATCTTGGGGATGCCCATGGCACACCAAGGTAATATTCAAGGAGTACCAAGCAACTAAGCTTGGGGATGCCCTGGAAAGCATCCCCACTTTCTTCTAACGACCGCTAGTAATTTTACTTCGAGCTATATTTTTATTCATCACATATCATGAGTTTTGCTTGGAGTGTCTTGTATTATATGAATATTTTCTTGGTTTGCTTTTTAGTTTGTTACAATCATGCTTCATGGACACACCTATTTGAGAGAGCAATAATGATGCTATGATTTGTTAGAATTGCTCTATGTACTTCACTTAAATTTTTTGAGCTATGGAATTGCTCTAGTACTTCAATTATATCTTTTTGAGCATGGTGGTGGTTTAATTTTTGATGAAATACTCCCATGCTTCACTTAGGTCATTTTGGGAGTTAGTAAATTTTGAATAAATATGCTCTCATGCTTCACTTAGATTATTTTGAGAGTTAGTAAAACTTTGAAGAAAAACTCTCCTGCTTCACTTAGATTATTTTGAGAGTTAGTAAAATTTTGAATAAATATGCTCTCATGCTTCACCTAGATTATTTTGGGAGATGAAATTTTTTAAGAAATATTTATGCACTTTTGCTTCACTTAAATTTCTTTGAGAGCTTGTTATTAGCAATTGTAATTTGCTTAAAATGTGAAATTGGTCCCAAAGTGATAGATATTCAATAGGGATAATAAAAACTTTCATGAAGATCAATGGATATTATAAACTTGATTCCTTGCAATAGTTTTGTGATATGGAGATAGTAATATGTGAGTCATGTTGGTGAGTAATTATGCTTTAGTAAGAATATTGTTGTCGTGGGAAACCACGACCACCTATGGGACCGGAGGGCCCCATGCTGGTTCGGTAGGGGGACGTCGCGTTGCACAAAGAGAAGATGAGCGTGGGGCTGCACGACAGAGATCATACAGGCAATTTTACCCAGGTTCAGGCCAACGTGAGGCGTAAAACCATACTCCTGCTTTGGTGGATTGATGGTGGAAGAATGGTGGTGGAGCATAGTACACTTGCCTGGCAGGGGCGGTAGTACACTACGCGCGTATGGGTGTGTAAGTTATCCAACCTTCTAACCCTTTCTACGGTTGTCATGGGCCTCCTTTTATAGATTAAGGGGTTACCACAATGGAAAAGTAGTCATTATGTGCTGATAAGATAGCAAACAGTGCTATCATACCTAACTCTGTAGGATGTCAGGGTGCATTAAATGCACCACTTAACGTCACGTCATTGGGTGCTCGACAAGCCTTGTCGGGCTATCTCGCGAGCTCCACACCTGCTCACCTGGCATGTCCTAGTACGGGTGTCATCTGTAGGCATATCCTACAGAAAGAGGCCGCCGTGTGGCGAATGACTGCCACTTAGTCACTTTGCGGCTTGACACCGCACTGATTGATGTCGTGGGTCGTGGCGGAGTGGTTGGATGAGGTGGTTTTGCCTTCGCGAGTCCCATGAGGCCCTGCCAGGACATCTCGGACATCTTCTTCCGGGGTGGCCTCGTCCTTGTCGAGCTCGCCTGTCCGGCAAGGAAGGCTTTTCTCCTGGTGATACCTTGTCCTTCTGGCTTGATCTTGGCCCTCTTGATCTGCATGTTGGTCCTTCGATGATCTTGATCTCTTGTACTATGACTTGTGTTGGTTTCTCAATCTGGTTCCTATGCCCGTGCATAGTCACAGCAACAGACCCAGGGTTTTCCCCAAACACGCTGCCGAGCGTTGGCGGGGTAGGGCCTAATTAGTGCACACGTGGAGGTGCTGGAGAGGTTGGCCTCTTGAGGTCTTCTTTGCTTCTTCATTTATCTTGGGTCCAGGCTAGTTTTTGGTTTCCCCGCGTGTCGTGTAAAGCCAATAGTGGTGGGGCCGCCCTAGTAATGGCCCGTGAATGACTTTAAAACACGAGGTAGAAACTGCCAATTCACTCTTCCCACCACGCCCTTATCCTTAGTCACTTATGCGACATGCATCGCGCGGGGTAGGTAACGGAGGCGCGTGTCATGGGAGAGCATCAAGGCGAGGGCTCGGTCTTCTTGAATTGACGGAGGAGGATGACGGCCACTTTTTGAGGGAGCGGCTCCCCTCCCCGGCTTACCTATAAAAGGAGGGCCGGATAGAAGGCGGAGTCATTCATCCTTGCGCCCCCCTCTTATTTCTGCTTCTTGTTGGTTATGTCAAAGGGAAGAGCCTAGGGCCAGCCTCCGGGCTCTTGGTTGAGGCTGGTGTCATGAAATGTTGGTGTTGTTTCTCAGGGAGTGAGCCTAGTCCTTGCTATGGTGAATCTCTTGGCATCTTCGGGGCTCGCCAGGGAGGCAGAGCTGGAAATCATTAGTAATCCCAGCACCGCCCCTCCCGGAGGTCTTGGGATTGATGGTGATGAGAGGTGCGCCTTCCTGCTCGCCAAGGTGGGGAGCAGTGCACCTCGAGCTCCCTGGTCGTCTTTGTCACTCGCCGTCTTTTTGGAGGGGATGTCGTACGGGAGTCTTGGCGCTTCCCGGGAGCAGCGGTGGTGAGGAGAAAACGAGGGAAGACAGAGAAGGTGAGTGGCAGGGGGTAGGTACGATTACGATGGCGTGGATGCCTTTGCCTCCGACCGGCGACCCGCCGCCTCGTCTTTCTGCTCTTCCCCTCCCTCCTCGGCATCATCATCACCAGCCTCCTAGGGTGATAACTGGGGAGGGATGTTCTCTTGGCGCTTTCGCCTCCCCTCCAGTAGTCTTATGGCTGAGCTTTGGTGGATGACTCCATCGGTGCTCAAGCCAGGGCTTCTTGCTGGCTCTGGAGGTGGCGACCAGAGGGCGCCGTCCTGTCCCCCATGCCCCTCTTTCGCAACCTCGCCACTCCCAGTCTTTTGAGGCCACTCCTAGTGGGTCGTGACAGGACCGGGATGGGCTCCTACTTGGGTGCCCTTTTCTCGGCTTTTCCTCCTTCCGCCACAGTGCCTGGTGGAGGTTAAACGAAAAGAGGAGATTACGGGGCACTTATATTTTTTCGATCTTAAATCTGTAGGCACTTGACAAATTTTATTTCTAATAATGTAATCTCTCTAGTCCATGTTTGTGTTCTGTAATACTTGGTTGCCGCTAAGTATAGCAATAATGGCTCCTGTGGTTTTGGAGTAACCAGGGTAGGCATAGTGGACAAGTAGGACTTCAACTCTTGCAAAGTTGCATCTGCTTCTAGGGTCCACTTCATGGGTCATGCCTTCTTCAAAATTTTGAAGAACGGCAGGGCACACTCGGCAGACTTGGAAATTAATCTGCTTAGCGCGGCAACGGACCCTGTCAGACGCCTCACATCCTTAACTGTCATTGGTGCTTGGATATGCTCTATAGCTTTAATCTCATCAGGGTTGGCTTCAATCCCCTGATGGGACATAAAGAACCCAAGCAGCTCGCTGGAGGGAATGCCGAACACACACTTCTTCGGGCTGATCTTCAAGTTGATCTTGCGCAGATTAGCAAATGTCTCCAAATCCTAAATAAGGGTGGCTCTATCCTTGGTCTTGACCATAGTATCATCCATATAAGCTTCAATGTTTCTATGCAACTATGGCTCGAAACCAATCTGGACTGCCCTTGCAAAAGTGGACCCGACACTCTTCAATCCGAACGACATGCGGACAAAACAGTACGTACCACAGGGAGTGATGAACGATGTCTTCTCTTCATCTTCCTTGGACATGGAGATCTGGTGATACCGAATATGCATCCAGGAAGGAGAGCAAATCACAGCCTGAAGTGGAATCCACAATCTGATCGATGTGCGGCAAGGGAAACGGGTCCTTCGGGCAAGCTTTGTTAAGATCCATGAAATCTATGCAAAGCCTCCACTTCCCGTTAGCCTTCCGGAGTACCATTAGATTTGCCAACCATGTGGGATGTAGCACTCCTCTGACCAAACCAGTTGCTTCATGTTTCTTTATCTCTTCCACAATGAACTACTGTCTCTCCAAGGCCAGCTTCCGGACTTTCTACTTGACGAGTCGGGCGTGTGGGCAGACAACAAGGTGGTGCTCGATTACCTCCTTGGGGACACCGGGGTTATTAGATGGTTGCCAGGCAAACACATCGATATTCGGCTGCAGGAAGGCAATGAGCGTGCTTTCCTATTTGTCATCGAGGGTGGCGCTGATCATAAAAGTACCATCAACGCCAGCTAGCCCTGCTAGGACCTGCTTTACTTGGGGTGCAGCAACCTTGGATATCTTATTGTTGGAACTCTCCGGCAAGTCATCGATAGGCGCAGCACACTCCGAAGAGGCACGCTTCCTGAATTCCTTGGCAACATCCTTGCTACCCTTCTTCCTTCCTCTGTCCTACTTGGCAGGAACTACTGCTACCACTGCCTCTCCCGTGACTGTGTCCCGATACATCTTGTCCATGCAAATGATTGCACTCTTCTCATCTGATGGAATGGTAATGACTCCCAAAAGCCCAGGCATCTTCAAGGTGTTGTAGGCATAGTGGGATTCCGCCATGAATTTAGCCCGGAGTAGGCGGCCAAGGATCCCATTGTATGGCAGGGGGAGGTAAACCACATCAAACACAATCTTTTCAGTCCGGTAGTTCAGCTCTCCCCCAAGCGTTACGGGCAACATGATATTTCCCTTAGGATGACTCCTCCCCGGATTAACTCCTTGAAACATGCCGGTAACCTCTAGCTCTTCTTCTGCTACCTGAAGTTTGTTGATAACTGCCGGGGAGATCAGATTCATCCTGGCCGCGCCGTCCACCAACACCTTGAGGTTGCGAATTGTTGGGGAGACCAACAATGCCAAACACCCTACCGTTGTGGTGCAGTTAGGATGATCCTCTTCGTCAAAGATGATGGGCGTGCATGACCATTTGAGCGGCTTCCGGGCCTCTGATGCTGGTTCCACAACATTGATTTCCCGTGCCCAACATTTAAGCTGGCAGTGAGAGGTGTGTAAAGATGCACCCCCATCAACGCACAGGGCATTAGTGGCCTTCTGAAACTCCTGCTCACTGGTTTCCTCTTCATCCCCTCCAAAACTCTCATCATCCCAAGCTTCCTTCTCTCGATGGCTGGCGGATTTTCCTTGGTTCCCGAAGGGTTTGCCGGGTGATTTGCTTCACCGCCTCGGCCCTTACCGCCAGCAACGTTCTGACCCTTTTCCTTGTCATGCTTCTCATATTATGTCCTTTGTCTCTTGACTAGCTGCTCCACCTGATAGCACTCTTCAAGGTCGTGGCCCTTGGTCTGATGAGTCTTGCAGTATGGCACATCACCTTTCCTAGCCTCCTCGACAGCAGCGGCCTCCCGGCAGTCAGCGCACCCGGCAGCTTCCTTACTGGGGACCTCAGCCTTGGCCTTCTTGCCGATACTTGGTGCACCCAATCCTTCAACAGTCATCACTACCTTATCCTTCCGCTTGTTACTGCGCTTCTTGCTCTTCTGACTGGTTGATTCATCATCATCCTCTGAATTGACATTGATGCAATCTTCCTCTCCGGGAAATTTCCTGCCCTCCTCCATTTGGGCACACTTATCCACCAAACTTTAGAGCTCCTTCACAGTCTTGGGCAACCGCACGTTCATCTTGGAATGAATCCGATGGTTGCGCATATTGGACTGGAAGGCAGCTATCATAGCTGCCGGATGGATATTTGGGATGTTCCTATGAACCTTGCTGAATCTCTGTAAATACTGATGGAGGGTTTCTCCTTCCTTCTGTTGGAGAAGCTGCAAGTCAGTGTGCCCGCCCAGCTCTTAATGGCCGCCGGCGAAGGTGCCAAAGAACTCATATCACAGGTGTAAGTGCATCTAGTGCCCCTTAGTGATTTTGGTGTATTGAAGACTTATAGGTTAAGGGACTAATGCGTTTGTGAGTGTACACAGGTCTATAAGTCTATCAGGAGTTTGATATTTACAGAGAAAGTCGACCCCTAAAAATGAAGTTCTTCGACTGAAGACTTTGGATTTCTGAAGACTTTCTGAAGACTTTGAAAGTGATGAAATTGGTGTGACCTTGAAGACTTGGTATTCATTCGAGGAACATGAAGCATGAAGACTTTTGTTTTCGTAGTTTCATTTTCTCTCTCTTGAGTCATAGGAAACACCGTACTGTTATAGGGGGTTGAAGAAATACTAAGGAAAAATTTCCATGTGATGCTCAACTCAAAATCCTACACCTACCAATCCCTTCGTGTGAAGCCATTGGAAATCTCATACAACCTAGTCATATTCTTCAGTGACAGAGACGAAGTTCTTCTGGTCTCTGAGGAATTTGTTCTGACTGAGGAGTTAGGAATTCGCGAGTGCGGATTACCTACATAGTGAGGAACATGATAGCCCTGAGGATTTTGCTACTCAAAATTCCGATAGTTGCTATGCTATGCACCAGCTGTCCCAAAATATCTATCCACCTAATGGTCATATCATTGAAGGGCATTTATGTCTTATCATGTCGGGTTGCTCCCTAGGCTATAAATAGCCGCCCCCCTACAACCACTAGCTGGTTGGCTGCTCCGAGAGAAACTGACACTTGTCATTTGAGAGCAACCCATCCTCCGACGATTTTGAGCGAAAATCGTCAAGTGAGGAAAACCCAAACCCAAACACCTACAAACCCCAAGTCATTGAGCATCACTGAAGAGATTGATCCTGCATGGATCCGATGCTTGTTACCTTTGAAGACTGTGCTTCTTCCAGACAGTTAGGTATCATGGTCAAGAGCATCCAAGAGTAATTGTGGATCGCCGAGTGACCAAGTTTGTGAATGTTCAGAAGTCACCTGAAGACTTACCACGAGTGATTGGGCGAGGTCTGTGTGACCTTAGATCAAGGGGAATACGGTGAGGACTAAATGTCCTGAGCTGCGTGTTCAGGACTGGGTGTCCGAGACTGTGTGTCCTCAGGTTTAAATACCTAGCCGCCCTAACCAGACGTACAACTGAGACAACAGTTGGAACTGGTCTACCAAATCATTGTCTTCACCAGTCTTACTGGTTCTATTTCCTCAACTCTTTCATTTCCTCATAACTGTGTTGTGTGCTTGTTCATATCTGTGTTTGAAGACTTTGATTGAAGATTTTCTCAATTTCCTCAGTTCAATTTCTTTAGTCTGTTTGTCTTCATCCTATGTTATCCTGTGCTTATGCTCTCTATACTCTGTGCTTGTCTTCATTTCATCATGATGACTATGCTTGTGCTCTGTTATGTTTACTTTTGAGTACTTATTCCGCTGCTAGTAGTTCTTCGCTAAGGAATTTCCTCACCGATAAATTCCTCAGTGAAGAATTCATAAAAATCGCCTATTCTCCCCCCTCTAGTCGATATAACGCACTTTCAATTGGTATCAGAGCAAGGTACTCCCTTGTTCTATGTGATTTTGGTTTAACCGCCTGGAGTTTAGTTATGTCGACCGCAGGTATGAAGAAAGTGACATGCCCCATATTTGACGGTCACGAGTATCCCAAGTGGAAGGCCATGATGAAGAAGCGCCTCATGGCGATGAACAGCAAGCTGTGGACCGTCACTGAGATTGGTCTGACCGATCTGTGCAAGATGGCGGAAGCTGATGACATTCGCAAGTACACTCTTCAAAACCACACGACGAAGGATGTCATCTGCTCCTGTCTGTCTCAAAATAAGTTCAGGAATATCATGCATCTCGATCATGCGAAGCTTATCTGGGACCGTCTCTCTGAGGTCTATGAAGGTCATCGAACCTATCATGATCCTTGGTTTGAGGACTTCAAGGAATCTCTCAAAGCGATTGTCGGTGTCAAAACTGGCGGATCTCGGGTAGGGGGTCCCAAACTGTGCGTCTAGGCCAGATGGTAATAGGAGGCAAGGGACACGAATTTTTACCCAGGTTCGGGCCCTCTTGATGGAGGTAAAACCCTACGTCCTGCTTGATTAATATTGAAGATATGGGTGTTACAAGAGTAGATCTACCACGAGATTAGAGAGGCTAAACCCTAGAAGCTAGCCTATGGTATGATTGTATGTTGTGATTGTTGTCCTATGTACTAAAACCCTTCGGTTTATATAGACACAGGAGAGGGTTAGGGTTACACAAGGTCGGTTACAAAGGAGCATATATTCATATACGTATTTCCTAGCTTGCCTTCCACGCCAAGTAGAGTCCCATCCGGACACGAGATGAAGTCTTCAATCTTGTATCTTCATAGTCTAACAGTCCGGCCAATGGAGATAGTTCGGCTGTCCGGAGACCCCCTAATCCAGGACTCCCTCAGTAGCCCCTGAACCAGGCTTCAATGACGGTAAGTCCGGCACGCAGTTGTCTTCGACATTGCAAGGCGGGTTCCTTCTCCGAATACATCACAGAAGAATTTGAATACGAGGATAGTGTCCGACCCTGCAAAATAAGTTCCACATTCCACCGCAGAGAGAATAATGTTTTCGCAGATCTAATTTGCTAGCTTGTTTCGGCAACATGACGTTACGTCATGGCCCGGTGATTATTCGAACCATTTCTTTTAACCAGCCCCGCACATAACGCGAGGCAGTTTTTCTACACGTCTTGCCAAAGCAGAGCTCGTGTCCCCTTATTATGGGATTCTCATCAATACGGGCGTGGGTAACCCAACCGCGCCATCAATTGCGGCGCTTGGGGGATAAGCGAGTTTTACCAGGCAAGTGGGGACGCTTAATTTTGTCCGCCCATATAAAGGGATAAGGATTGACCTTTCTATCCATGCCTTCTTCCTCTTCTCCTCATCCGCCCCCGCACGCTCGAGCTCTAGCGCCCAAGCTCTCACTTCCATCTCAACCTTCTCCAAGCATGTCCGGAGCGGGAGGAAAGTGGATGGTCTCCTCCGTCACGGAGGGAGACGTCAAGAAACTGAGGAGAGCCGGATACCTTCCCGACGACATCGCGCACCGGCTCCCAGATGAGGGACAGCTCATCCCCACCCCCAAGCCCCATGAGAGGGTGGTATTCCTCACCCATTTCCTCTACGGACTGGGATTCCCTCTCCATCCCTTCGTCCGGGGGCTCATGTTTTATTACGGCCTGGATTTCCATGATCTGGCCCCAAACTTCATCCTCAACATCTTAGCGTTTATCATCGTGTGCGAGGCCTTCCTCCGCATCAAGCCCCACTTCGGCTTATGGCTGAAGACCTTCAATGTCAAGCCAAAGGTAGTGGGCAGCCGCCAGGCGGAGTGCGAAGGCGCCATGGTGGGCAAGATGCCCAACATCACATGGCTCGAGGGCTCCTTCGTGGATACCATAAAGGGGAGGCAATCGGGGTGGTTCTATATCACCGAGCCGCGCGACCCCGCATGGGTAGCGGCCCCCGAGTTCCGATCTGGCATCCCCATGCGGCTCACTTCATGGAAAGAGAAGGGCCTGTCCTGGGGTAATTCAAAAGAGCTGATCGGACTCCAGACATGTATTCAAAACATGGTGGACAAGAAGCTCAAGCTCGTCAACATAGTCCAGGTTATGCTCATCCGCCGGATACTCCCGTGCCAACAACGGGAGTTCACCTTGTGGGAGTTCAACCCGGCGCAGCACCGAACTCTGAACAGGCTCTTCGACACGACTCATGAAGATGCCTGGAGGGTGCTATTCAAGGGCACCGCGGTCCCTCCCCCATTCCTGAGGATCATGGATTCAGCGCGAAGCGCCAAGCCAGTGCGGTAAGCTGTTTTTCCTTTTACAGGATACTTGTTTTCTATATAGATTGACTCTATGCGGGATCTAAACTCCCGTGCCGTTAATAGGACTGGCAGAAGATGGGCGGACAAATCGACTGTCCGGCTCCCTTGCCCGAAGGCCCTGCAGACGCACTTCTGGCGAAGATGTTGACTCCGGCCCCTTATAAGGTGCCAGAGAAGACCAAGAAGGCCAAGGGATCTAGAAAGAGTTCCCGACGCCAGGCGTCGTCGGACTCACCGTTCGATGACTCTACGGCGCACTCTTCCCCTGAAGATGAGGAGGAGGAAGAAAAGGCTCCCCCACCGACTGGGGGAGACAAGAAAAGGAAGGCCGCCCCAACTGGGGAGGCCGGAGGGTCCAAGAAGGGAAGGACTCTCCTTCCGGACAGCTCCACCGCCGCCAATGAAAGTGAAGACGAGTGGTTGCCCAGGGCCAAGCCCCAGGGGAGATCGTAAGTATTCGGATACCAAAGTAACCCATAGGATTCCTTTGTCGCACTGCTTTCCCTAATCGCCGAACATAATTACGCAGGCCGCCACGAGCCAACATCGAGGTATCATCGGACGACTCCCTGGGTTCGTCGGACATGGATAGCGATCCAGTCCCGACTGCCACCTCCCCTCATCCTGCCGACGACGCTGAGGTGTTGTCTCAAGAGGCACCGGATCGAGGGGAGACAGTCCCGGATGTGCCTCAAGGCGACCTTCCGGACTCCGGGAGCAGAGGGGACGGGGCCAATGAGAGCTCCGAGTTCGGCCCTCAGCCGAACACCGCGCCGGAACCTCCAGCGGTTCCGGGCTCGGGCAGGCTATCTCCTTCTAAGAGGGGTGAGACGCCTATGCCGGTGACCTCTGTCTATCCAGAGGCGCCGGACAATATGTTGGAAGCACTTCGCAGCACTTCCATCGAGGAGGAGCACCACACTATCATGAGTGCGGTGATCCAGAAGGTTCAGTCCGTCATGAGCGGATTGACTGAAGCCTGTACCAGCCTTCTAACAGGCTTCGAGGTAAATGTAGTAGAAGTATTACCGCATAGACAGTAGCCCCTGATGCTTTGTTCGGTGTTCGCAAAGAAAAGCCAGACATAGGATCAAATAATATAGCAGGAGTCTAATATAAGTATGTCAATATGCATATGCAGGCTTCTTTACTGGCGTCCGCCGCACTAACTGTGGAGGTCGCCGTACTGAAGCAGGACCTCGATGGGTCCAAGAAAGAGCTCGGCCTTATCAAGAGGCAGCTCGAGGAGAACGAAGGTAAGTAATACCCCGTCTATAGATATATGTATATAAAAAAGGACGCGATTGCAAAATGACAGGATCATTGTATGTTTTGCCAGGGGCCGCGACCAAGGTGGCGACCCTGAGGCAAGCGCTGACCAAGGCCAAAGATACAGCGGCCAAGGAGCGCACCGAGCGAGAGAGGCACGAGGCTCGGGTGGGCGAGGTGTAGCAAGAGCTCCAGGCTCTCGTGACGAAGCACGAGGCGTTGGAGCTTGACTTGAAGACGTGAGAGTTTGAGCTTGACTTGAAGAGTGCCAAGGCCGAGGCCCAAAAGGCCCTTCAGGAGATCGACGCGATGAAGAAGATAGCGGCGGGTAAGGCTTTCTATATGCAAAGCAAGCATGTAAAGGTGAATTACCGATTACTTACCCAAATCCGGAGCTCTTTAGGAGCATTCACAGATTTTCCCCGCAGTGTGTCCGATGCCGCACTATTCTACCAGGCCGAGGACGGAAGCTCGACGGAGAAGCTGTTCTGGTCTCAGTATGCTGAGGCCGAACATCCGGTGCCAATGAGCGACCAGCTGAAGCAGATGGCCGAGCTACATAAGGCGGCCGATCAGGCCATGAAGGGCTTCATAGTCCGGTTGTGGCCTGGCGACGCCCTTCCGAACAGCTTCTTCGGCCTGGTGAGGCGGCTTGTGGATGCAGTGGGTCAAGCTAGACGCCATGAAGCTGATCAAGGAGGGGCCACCGGAGGGCAAGGAGCACCGCCACCCCGAGATGTACTACGAGGGTGTTCTGCCGGGTGCCCGTCTTATCGCGGATGAGTGTTCGCAAAATGTAATATTTGAATGAGACTTGCTCGTGTTGTCCTGTATGTATGAAAACTTGTATTATGTTCGCTATGCACTCTTGTTCCCATATTTGGGTCCTTCGAGGGAGGTGCTCAGCACAATAAACAAGGCAATCAGACTAATAATGCTTTATCACTCTCACTTAGCCATATAATTCTATAATTTCAAATTTCGGCGAAGCTCCTGGTATTCGGAAGGCTGAATTTGGTGCACGATACACGCCTGTAAGGCGGACGGAGCCGGCCCCTCGCCCTAAGCGGCATAAGTCTTTACAGACTCGAAAAACCTCGCCGAACAGCGACCAGTCTCTCGCCTTATCATGACAGTCAGTTTTGGCTTTCTCTTCTGAGGTGCTCGGCCCGGCAGAACCGGGGCACAATCGCAGTAGTTCTCCTAACGCTACCTTAGCCGATAGAGCGGAACATAAGGTACCAAAACATAGGAGCCGGGCAAACCCAACATTTGACCAAAGACATGATTCGGAGCTGATGCATATAATGCTATAAGTTTAGGGTGCCGCACTTGTGAAAGTGTTCGGACTTTTCACACCATATTGTGGGTACGTGAGCCCCTGGTGCATTGGCCATACCAGAGTGTACGGTTGCAAGGCGTCATTAATGAACATGTAGATATATATATATATATATATATATAACAAAAATGCAATAATAGTCGTAATGTCATGCATTGTATATTAAAAAATTGCATTAAAGCAGAGTGATACAGATAGTGCAATAAGAAAACGAGTAGGACTATGTCCCTTCCAAGGGCGAGCTGAGGAATGATATGAAATCTGTAATCAACCTGGGAATTCCGTTGTATAACGTAGTTGTCTGCCTCCTTGGTTGTTGTATCATGTGTTCGACAATAGAGCTGCCGGACAGTGTTTCCAGAGATTAAAGTCCTGAAAGGAAAAGAAAAATAACCAAACGGAAAGCCCTAGTGCGGTTTAGGCCGCGTTTTGGGGCGTGCCGCAGTTGTGCCCCCCCTCCCCACCTGTGCCCATGGTATTTTTAATGCGTAATTATGTATGCGCGACACGAATAATGCCGTTGGGCTGGGATTGGGGTGGCCGTCGTATTGCTACGCGAGCTCAGATTGCGCCAGGCGGTCTGTCTGCCGATTGCCCCAAGCACGCTTGAAGGTGTCCGGGCTTTGAAATGCCGAACTGGTAGATTGCCTTGAGAGGCT
Source organism: Triticum dicoccoides (assembly GCF_002162155.2). NCBI lineage: Eukaryota > Viridiplantae > Streptophyta > Magnoliopsida > Poales > Poaceae > Triticum > Triticum dicoccoides. Next base: position 343,556,565 of record NC_041386.1, read on the forward strand.
GCTTTGCGCTTCTGCTGCAAGGGCTGCGGTGTGCTCCTTTGTTCGGAGAGAGCGCTCTGTGTTTCCATTGACTGTAATAACTCCGCGAGGTCCTGGTATCTTGAGCTTGAGGTATGCATAATGTGGTACCGCATTGAATCTAGCGAATGCGGTTCGTCCGAGCAGCGCGTGATAACCACTGCGGAACGGGACTATATCGAAGATTAACTCTTCACTTTGGAAGTTATCCGGGGATCCGAAGACCACTTCCAGTGTAATTGAGCTTGTGCAGTGGGCCTCTATGCTTGGAATGACGCCTTTAAAGGTCGTTTTTGTGGGTTTGATCCTTGAGGGGTCTATACCCATTTTGCGCACTGTGTCCGGATAAAGCAGGTTCAGGCTACTGCCGCCATCCATGAGGACTCAAGTGAGGCGAAATCCGTCGATGATTGGGTCTAGGACCAGTGTGGCGAATTCGCCATGACAGATACTAGTGGGGTGGTCCCTGCGATCGAAGGTGATCGGACAGGAGGACCAAGGGTTGAACTTTGGGGCGACTGGCTCCAACGCATATACGTCCCTGAGTGCACGCTTCCGCTCCCTCTTGGGGATGTGGGTTGTGTATATCATGTTCACCATCCGCACTTGTGGGGGAAACCTCTTCTGTCCTCTAGTGTGCGGCTGCCGGGGTTCTTCCTCGTCATCGCTATGCGGCCCCTTGTCCTTGTTTTCGGCAATTAACTTGCCGGCCTGCTTGAACACCCAACAATCCCTGTTGGTGTGATTGGCTGGCTTGTCTGGGGTGTCGTGTATTTGACACGAGCGATCGAGTATACGGTCCAAGCTGGACGGACCCGGCGTACTTTGTTTGAATGGCTTTTTCCGCTGACCGGGTTTAGAGCCTTTGAATCCGGCATTGACTGTCGTATCCTCAGTACTTTCGCTGTTAATGCGGCACTTATGCTTGTTGCGACATGACCTTCTATTGCCGTCCTTGGTATCTGAGGTACCATGGTTCTTTGATATGTTATTACTGCAAGCCAACCAGCTGTCTTCTCCCGCACAAAAGCGGGTCATGAGCGTCGTGAGAGCTGCCATAGATTTCGGCTTTTCCTGACCAAGGTGCCGGGCTAGCCACTCGTCTCGGATGTTGTGCTTGAAAGCCGCTAAGGCCTCCGCATCCGGACAGTCGACAATTTGATTTTTCTTTGTGAGGAAGCGAGTCCATAATTGCCTGGCTGACTCTTCTGGCTGCTGAATTATGTGGCTCAAGTCATCGGCATCTGGTGGTCGCACATAAGTGCCCTGAAAGTTGTCGAGGAATGCGGCTTCCAGATCTTCCCAACAGCTAATGGAGTCCGCTGGCAAGCTATTAAGCCAATGACACGCTGGTCCTTTGATTTTTAGTGGCAGGTACTTGATGGCATGTAAGTCATCACCGCGGGCCATGTGGATGTGGAGGAGGAAGTCCTCAATCCATACTGCGGGATCTGTTGTGCCGTCGTATGATTCAATATTTACAGGTTTGAAACCTTCTGGGAATTGATGTTCCATTACTTCGTCTGTGAAGTATAAGGGGTGTGCGGCGCCTCTGTATTGGGCTATATCGCGACGCAGCTCGTATGGGTCCTGCCCGCTGTGTTCGGCCTGGCCGGATTTGCTTTTACTGTATCCGGCGTGATGTTTACCGTCTCGTAGAGTGGTGCGCCCTCGTGATCCATAGATCGATCTTGAATGCTTTGCTTTGTCCTCCAATATGTCTCGCAAGTCTGGCGTATCTCCCCATGCCTTTTTATTTGGATGGCGTTGGGGTGAAGGCTGAGCTTTTGGCTAGAATGCCTCTCTATCGCGTCCACGAGGTGGCCGATCAGCCGTATCATACGCTTCTTCCTCCAGTCGGGGTAGTAACCTGCGCCTTGGGTAACTCTTGGAGGGACGCTCGAGTTTATATTCCTCGGCCGCGAGGACTTCAGTCCATTTGTCAGCTAGCAGATCTTGATCAGCTTGAAGTTGCTGCTGCTTTTTCTTTAGGCTATTTGCCGTGGCCATAAGCCTGCGCTTGAAGTGCTCTTGTTCGACGGGATCCTTTGGTACGGCGAATTCATCGTCGCCGAGGCTTGCCTCGTCTTCGGAGGGGGGCATGTAATTGTCATCCTCCTCCTCTCCGCCAGCCGCTCTCTCAGGAGAGCTGGCTCCTTCATCCTCCTGCTCTAAATCTTGCTGGAGGGGATTGTTGTTGTCTTCGACGCTATCCGGAGTGTTATTATCTCCTGTGCCGGTATCACCACTTTTGCTTTGGTGGGACTAAGAGCGGCGCCGCTGATGTCGGCGCTTGGGTTGCTTCTTGGAGTGGTCATCCTCCGCTATCTCGTCGCCGTTGCCTTCATTGGGTGTATCTACCATGTATATGTCATATGACGAGGTGGCTTTCCAGTGCCCTATAGGTGCTAGTTCATGTTTGTCTCCTACATCGTCGTCCATACCATCGATGTCTTCGGAGTCGAAGTCGAGCATGTCGGTTAAATCATCGACAGTGGCTACAAAGTGGGTGGTGGGTGGGCGTCGAATTTCTTCATCGTCCGCATCCCAATCCTGTTGGCCATAATCCGGCTAGGTCTCTCCTGACAAAGAGAGAGACTTTAGTGAACTCAGGATGTCGCCGAAGGGTGAGTGCTGAAAGATATCCGCAGCGGTGAATTCCATGATCGGCGCCCAATCGGATTACATTGGCAGGGGCGCGGATGGTTCGGGGTCCGGAAGAGAGTCCGGCACCTTGGAGTCACGGGTTGCTCAGAGGATTATGCTGGTGTTTGGATCGATCACCGTCGAGACTGCAGCCCCTGAGGTGGTGTCTAGCCACCCGTCCTCGATTGGCGCAGCTGGCTCCGAGCTAAGGGTCGAAGCTGATGCGGGCGCGGCCTCTGGGGTACCGCCCGGTGGCAGAGCTAGGTCATACCCATCGCGACAGTGCGGCGCGCCTGGCTGTGGCTCGAATCTATCGAAGATCAAGTCCCCATGGATGTTGGCCGTGTAATTCAAACTTCCAAATCTGACCTGATGACCAGGGGCGTAGCTTTCAATCTGCTCCAGATGGCCAAGCGAATTAGCCCGCAGTGTAAAGCCACCGAATACGAAGATCTGTCCGGGGAGAAAAGTCTCACCCTGGACCGCATCGCTATCGATGATAGTAGGAGCCATCAAGCCTGACGGCGACGACATAGAGGAACTCTCAATGAAAGCACCAATGTCAGTGTCAAAACCGGCGTATCTCGGGTAGGGGGTCCCGAACTGTGCGTCTATGCCGGATGGTAACAGGAGGCAAGGGACACGAAGTTTTACCCAGGTTCGGGCCCTCTTGATGGAGGTAAAATCCTATGTCCTGCTTGATTAATATTGAAGATATGGGTGTCACAAGAGTAGATCTACCACGAGATCAGAGATGCTAAACCCTAGAAGCTAGCCTATGTATGATTGTATGTTGTGATTGTTGTCCTACGGACTAAAACCCTTCGGTTTATATAGACACTAGAGAGGGTTAGGGTTACACAAGGTTGGTTACAAAGGAGGAGATATCCATATACATATTGCCTAGCTTGCCTTCCACACCAAGTAGAGTCCCATCCGGACACGAGACGAAGTCTTCAATCTTATATCTACATAGTCTAACAGTCCGGCCAATGGAGATAGTCCGGCTGTCTGGAGACCCCCTTATCCAGGACTCCCTCAGCGATGACATTCGAACCAGAATCATCATCTTCTGCATCATGCCTTATGGTAAAAGATGCTAAGGTAACTGAATGCTACTTATCCGAGTCTAGTGATGATGAATCTGGTGATGAATTTGTACCCAGCTATGTCAAACTTGCTTCCCTTGCCACTAAACAACAAAGAGCTTTGGAAAAAGTTCAATACCTGCTAAATAAGAGCGATGATATGTTGGGTGAAGAAATGGATCAGTCAAAAGCTTTGGCCGAAAGTCTCGAGAGACTTCATACTAAGTATGACACCCTTCAAGATCAACATAACACTCTTTTATCTGATCATGAGGAAGCTTTCTTATGAATTTCTTCAAAGAAAGTAGGATCTTGAAAAGCTAAGAGTGAGTTATGAAGATCTTCAGAAGGAGCGCTATTCATTAATTGCTCAACAAATCAGCGCTTCTCAAGAAGAATTTGTTCCTCCATGCTTAAAGTGCATTGAACGTGAATCTACTAATTCTTCACCATAATGTTCAAATGTTGCTAATGTTTAAAATTCTTCACATGCCTCTGCTATCACTAATTCCTCATCTGAGGACACTGCTAGTATCACGGACGATGCAGGGCTGAACGAATTGTACATGACAGGCATGTACAAAATCCTCAAAGGGCATCAGACTCTTTGTGATGTGCTTAAAAAGCAGATCCTCAACAGGAACCCTAGGAAAGAGGGTATTGCCTTTGAGAGGAAACTAAATGCTGATGGTACATATTGGAAGCCTGAGCAGTACCCCAAAACTACATGGGTTGCTGCAAAAGGACCTCCAGTTGATCCATCTAACTTATCTGGATTTGCATGTGAATCTCCTCGTTCTGATGATGAGTCATTTGACTCCAACTATAAACTGTTCAAAACTCAAAATGGTGAAGTATTTGCTAGATATGTTGGCACTAACTGCAGGAACGGTTCCCCTATGAAGAAAATCTGGGTTCCCAAAAAGTGCCTTGAAAGTTTTCAGGTGAATGTCCTCAGGACACCACCTGTGAAGAATAGGAACCCCAGAGCAAATTCTTCATATCGACCAAATTCTTCATATGGGTCCAAGTCCTCATACGGACCAAACTCCACACGTGGATCAAATTCCTCAAAAGGATCGAAGTCCTCATATGAATATCATCGTGCTAACAACTCTGTTTCGTAGGGAAGAGCTAAGGGCTATGAATATGAGCATTATTCTTCTAATCATCATGTTCATAAGTCCTCGAAGAATTTCTCTGCTTATTCATATGCTTATCCTAACTCCTCTTATGTGAAACGAAATGGACTGGCTTCTATGCCACCTTCTCGTATGGAGCTCGCAGAGTGATGAACTCTTTGCCACCCCTTCAGATGTGGGTGGTGAAGAAAAAGAACTAATCTCTTCTACAGGGTCAGGTCTCCAGACGTATGTAATCGTCTGAAGAATTTGCTGGAGACCTGAGTATGCCTAAAAGGACGCAGACTAATCATGAAGAAATGAACTTTCATTTCTCACATCCTCATACTGCTTTATCTGTTCTATTGCTTGATGATGATCAACCCAAAGCCACTGAGTGGGTCCTCGATAGTGGATATACAAATCACATGACTAGTGACAAGAATCTATCGATGGATGCTCCATTATCTCCATCGCATCTGAAGCATATCATCTTTGCCGACAAAGGCAAAAGTCAGGTATTGGGTCTAGGTAAGGTTGCGATCACAAAGGATCGACACATGGACAAAGTCATGCTTGTCGAGTCCTTAGGATACAACCTCTTTCTGTCTCAATGCTTTGAGATCTCGATATGGTTGTTGTCTTTGGCAAGTACCGCTGTGTTGTGGTTATGGAAGCTAACAATTCCAAAGTCTTTGAAGGCTTTAGATGAGGATACTTGTATATTGTTGATTTCTCTACAAGACCACAACCAGTCGTGTGCCTACTTGCAAAAGCTTCAGAAGGCTGGCTATGGCATCGATGACTTGGTCATGCAGGCATGAGGAATCCGCACACGCTTGCAAAGAAGAAGCATGTCATCAGCATTGAGAATGTCAAATTCCTCAAGGATAACCTATGCGGAGCCTGTGAAGCTGGGAAGATGACAGAGTCTAAGCATCTAGTGAAGACTATCATGACCACTACTCATCCATTTGAATTGCTTCACATGGATCTCTTCGGTCCTAATCATTATTCTGCTGTTACAAATGATGCATCTCTATATGTCTTTGTTATTGTTGATGATTACTCTCGATACACATGGGTACACATTGTTACTTACAAACATGAAGTGCAGGATGTCTTCAAACAATTTTCCTCGAGGGCTTCAACCAACTTTGGTGTGAAGATCAAGCACGTCAGAAGTGACAATGGAATTGAGTTCAAGAATTCTTGTCTAGATGACTATCTTGATGAACTTGGTATTACTCATGAGTTATCTGCTCCTTATACTCCTCTGCAGAACGGCGTCGTGGAGCGCAAGAACATGACTCTTGCTTAGATGGCTCGCACTATGTTTGATGAATACAAAACGCCTCATCGTTTCTGGATTGAGGCAATTGATACTGCGTGCCACATCATCAATAGAGTATATCTTCACAAATTATTCAAGAAGACTGCCTATGAACTTCTCACTGATAAGAAACTCAATAGAGCACCTACCTACTGTGATAGATGAACCAGCACCTGAGGAAACTATCAAGTTCAAGGCTACTGAGGATGTCATTCCTACTGAAGAACCTGCTAAAGAATTCATTCCAGAACATGAAGAACGTCGAGCTAATGCACTTGAAGAAAATACTGAAGAAAATGGTGCTGAAAAGAATGTTGATCAAATTCCTCAGCGACAACCAGCTCATCCTCGCATTGCAAAAGAAGTGCAAGTTGAAAAGATCATCAATGACATCAAAGCGCCAGGTCCTCTCACACGCTCAAAAGCTTCACATTTATCTAACTTTTGTGGGCACTATGCTTTTGTCTCTATCACAGAGCCCACTAAGGTAGATGAAGCATTTCTGGAGCCTGAGTGGATTCAGGCCATGCAAGAAGAGTTACATCAGTTCGAGCTCAACAATGTCTGGGAACTGGTCAAACATCCAGATCCTCGCAAGCACAATATCATTGGCACAAAGTGGATCTACCGCAACAAGCAAGATGAAAATGTCCTTGTGGTGAGGAATAAGGCACGACTCGTAGCTCAAGGCTACACACAGGTTGAAGGAATTGATTTCGATGAGACTTTTGCACCTGTTGCTAGACTTGAGGCTATTCGCATATTACCTGCTTATGCTAACCATCATGATATCACTTTATATCAAATGGATGTGAAAAGTGCATTCCTCAATGGTAAGCTTGAGGAAGAAGTATATGTTGCTCAACCCCCAGGTTTTGAAGATCCAAAGAATCCTGACAAAGTCTTCAGACTCAACAAGGCCCTCTATGGCCTCAAGAAGGCCCCACGGGCGTGGTATGATACCTTGAAGGAATTCTTCATGAAGAAAGGCTTCAAACTCGGTTCACTCGACCCTACTCTTTTCACTAAATCTTATGATGGTGAATTGTTTGTGTGCCAAGTATATGTTGATGATATTATCTTTGGTTGTACTGACCAACGTTATAGTGATGAATTTGCCTACATGATGAGTGAAGAATATCAAATGTCTATGATGGGAGAATTGAAATTCTTCTTAGGTCTTCAAATTCGTCAACAACACAATGGCATATTCATATCTTAGGAGAAATACCTCAAGGATGTACTGAGGAAATTCGGCATGCAAGATTGCAAAGGCGTCAAAATTCCGATGCCCACAAATGGCCATCTGTGCACTGATGAAAATGGTATTGACTTCGATCATAAGGTATACCGCTCCATGATTGGTTCTTTATTGTACTTATGTGCAGGTAGGCCAGATATAATTCTTAGTGTTTGCATGTGTGCCCGATTTCAAGCTACACCAAAGGAATCACACCATAAGGTTGTGAAGCATATTCTTTGATATCTAGCTCACACACCAACACTTGGATTATGGTACCCCAAGGGCTCGGCTTTTGATCTCATTGGATATTCTGACTCTAACTATGCTGGTGATCGTGTGGACCGCAAGTCAACATCTGGTACATGTCATTTCCTCGGACGATCTTTGGTCTGTTGGTCCTCGAAGAAACAGAACTGCGTATCACTATCTACTGCTGAAGCTGAGTATATTGCCGTTGGTTCTTGCTGTGCTCAATTGCTATGGATGAAGCAAACTATCAAGGACTACGGCGTTAACATGAAGAATGTGCCTCTCTTCTGTGACAATGAGAGTGCTATCAAGATTGCTCACAACCCAGTTCAGCACTCGAAGATTAAGCACATTCAGATTCGTCATCATTTTCTTCGTGATCATGTGTTGAAGGGCAACATTTCTATTGAGCATGTGAAGACTGAAGAACAGCTAGCCGATATCTTCACAAAGCCCTTGGATGAGAAGATATTTAGCAAGTTGCGGTGTGAGCTAAATATCCTGGAATCTTTGAATGTTCTTTGAAAAGAACACTTATCCTAACACTTATGCAAAATTGATGACTTAGATGTGCAACACATGGCGAAACGTTTTTCTTCAATCAATGAAGAATTACACTCTATGTGTGATGAAATTAATGAAGAATTTGATTCTCAGAACCCTACGACAATTGTATGCGGTGTCTGAAATCATCATTCTTATACGGTGGGTCACGCCACCACCAAAAGTTGAAATTCCTCAGTTGTTTATATTCTTCAACTTTGCATTGTCTTCACTGTTTCCGTTGTTTTTCTTCATTGGCTATATATATATATATATGAGTTTATGTCCTCTACAACATTCACTTATGGCTTATTCTTCAAGTTGGTTTTTTTTCGCTAAGTGAATGTGATCGGACCCTTCCCATCTATGCTATACTCAACCCAATCTATTCACAAATTCTTCATGTGCGTTCTATTTGAAACTTGTTCAAAATCTTCAGTGTGTCCTTGTCAGCTGAAGAATTTGCGAACGGAACTTTTAACTTATCTTATCCAAATTTTTGGCTTTGCTGCTCAAACCGTTCCACATCCCACCACATACTTATCCATTCACCCACGATCTAACACGATCTCTACTTCTCAGTACGTGGGTGGCACGTGTCATCCGAAGGAGAAGGGTCAGGGGCGCGTTCGTCCAAATTCTTCGGGCGAATAGTTTTTCACCGTGGCTATAAATACCCCCTCTCCCCTTCCTCACTTCTTTTACTCCGCTCGACCTCTCTCCAACTCGAGCTTCTCAAACCATAGCGCTGCCGCTACTTCATCGTCGCCGGTGAGGAAGAGCTTCACTGCCTCGACCTTGTCACCGCCGTACTCGCGCCGGTCGCGGAAATCTTCACTCCGCCACCGCCGTAGCCATCTTCCTCTGCCAAGTTAGGGCGTGGAGATGAACTTCACATCGCCACATTCCAGTTCGTCGTGTTCTTCATCCAGGGTAATTAAAAGTTACTTTTACTTCCCTAGTTAATTCAAATGATTATCTACAAAATCTTCAAAGGTGTTTTTCTTCATATCTTCACACACTAAAAACCTCACATATCATCTGTTCTTGATTCATTTCTCTAAGCTGCAAATTTCTCTTCAAGATTCCTTAATTGTGCGGATTTCTGATCTGTACAACTCAGGAATCTAAGACTAAGAACGCTCAGTGAAATTCTTCAAGACTTATCTGGTCAAATTCCTCAAATTTGTTCTTTATAAAAACCTTCTGAGAACGCATATGACTTATCCAAATTCCTCGCAACTATACTCTGTTCACAGGTACTCATGTCAGCTGCTGAATTAGTAGGTTCTCATCAACTTAACTCATTTGCAGCGTTCCTCGAAGAAAAGTTGCATACTTCTTCAGAGAATTCGATTGTTCAAATTCCTCAACTAAAGAAAATGGCTGACGGTAAGAAGCCACAGAAAGGAGGAAAGAGGCCTGAGGTCAACACCGCGTTTGAGATCCCTGATGATATATATGCTGGGTACTGCACACCTCCTGAGGAAGACAAAAATCAGCGCAAGGTGCGCATTCAGAAGATAGAGAGGAGATGGGCTAGAGAGTGGAGGGAGTACAGATATGTCACTCCCAAATATACATGAAGAAATTCGCAGTCAATCCTCCATGCCCAAGACCTCCATTGGCACCTGGCCAAATAACTGATCCCACCAGCCTCAAGCGTGGTGAGGATTATCCTGATGAATGGGCCAAGCGCCAAGCCAAGTTGGCTAAACAAGCCAAAGAAGTTGTGAGGAAATTCGACGAAGACTCTGCTGCTGCTGCTTCCCCTAAGGCCTCTGTCAAGCCTAAGAAGGCCATGTCAAAGAAGCCTGCGCATAAGCCAAGTGCTTCGCCTTCAGTGCCCTCAAGGCCAAGTTCCTCAGCAATGCCCTCACGGCCAGAATCTTCAAAGCCATCAAGGCCAATTCCTCATGCTGCTCCTGCTCCTCCCAAATCCTCAGCTGCTCCGACAAAGTCCTCTGCACCTGTGCATCTCTCCACGTGTCAAAGGACCACATGTGTCTCAATTGCCTCAGGAGCTTCAGCTAGTTCCTCAGCTGCACCAAATTCTTCAACGGGACCCTCTCTGCTGAAGACAAAGGCCACTGCTGGACGAGGTCCTCGCACTAGTCCTCAGAAGAAGCAGGTCGCCTTCCAAGTGCCATCTGAAGAAGACGAAGCTGATGATGATGAACTTGCTGAAATCATCAGAGATAGGCAAGTCAGGGCCGCTAGAGCCAAGGGAACAGATGTGCCACTACTTTTGGATCCAAAGTTGATCCTCGAATACATTGATGTTTGGCACAAGGACCCCAACACTCCCATGCCTGACTTCAAGATGACTCCTGGCCAAAGTCACATGTTGACCCACTTCATACAAGAAGAAAAATGGAAATATGAGAAGGCCAGGCAGATCAAGAAAGCGCGATGCAAGAAGGAGCGCTATCTGAAGAAAAATATTGTCTCTATGACAACTGAAGAACTTGTCATTGTTCAAACTGAGATCAAGAAACTTAGTGATGAATTTTACGCATACCGCGCTGATTGGCTTGCAGCCAAGGTTCGCTTTGTGAAACTTGCTGATAACTTCACCTCAAATGTTGCAGCCCCAACGCAACAGGAAATTCCTCAGGCTGAAGCATCTGCTCAGCCAACTGAAGAACATGCCAGCACCACTGATAACTTTCAGGCTGCTAAAGAAAATGTGAGTTCTAGGGCTGATGACTGCATTCCAGCTGCTGAAGAAATTGCCAGGGCATCCACTAGTGGTGCGCCTGAAGAAAATGAAGAAGTCAGGGCAACTGCACCAATTTTGCCTGAAGAAAATCAACCAGATTCCTCTCCTCCTCCTGCGCCAACACCAACCCCGATCCTTCCATCTGCATCAGATGTGAAGAAAACCAAGGCTGCAGAGCGTGCAGCAGTGAAGAAAAGGAAAGCATCAGCTACTTCAGATTCTTCAGCTCCAAAGAAGATGAAGCCTTTGACCAGCTCATTTGAAAATCCCATTGATGTTGTTCCTCTCTCTACCATGCCATCAAAGGACCTTGTTCCTTTCAATGAAGAATATGTGATCCCCAGCGGATCTGATGAAGAAAATCCTTCTGCTGCTTCGTCAGAGCAGTTGGATGAAGAAATTGAAGTGGATGAGATTCCTTCAACACCTGTCATTTCCTCGCCTCAGTTCACTGCTGAAGAGGCTGGCGTTGAATACATGGAAGATGAAGATGTGGACGTTGGCTGCTCCACACCAGTGATGAGTGATGAATTCTGGGAAAGTCAGCATCCAAACTCTCCAATGTTCACACCATTGCAGAAAATACCTCAGTCCCCTGCGCAAACTGTTCAAATGGGATTTGAAGAAACTCACCCCACTTCATCTGTATGTGAAGAAATTCCAGCAACTAGTGCTGAAGAAACTGCTGCTGCTGAACATATGAAGACGCAAACTGCCACTAAAGAGGAACCAGAAATTCCTCAGCCTGAAGAACATGTGATTGAGATTCCTGAGGTCGTGATGCAACTCACTGACACTCCTCTACCCAAGACAAAGGATCCATTCTCCAGGAAGCAAAAATTCAAGGCTGATGATTTCTAATCCTCAGTGTCGTATCAACAAAAACAAAATCTTCTACCATGAGCACATTCCTCACGTGGATATGGAATCTCTATCGTGCTTCATGCCAGTCCTCAGTGTTCTTCACGACGCTGGACTGTTAAATTTCTGCTCTGACATCTGCGATTGGAATGAAGAACTAATTCTTCAATTTTATGCGATGGTGCACATCATAGGAGACTCTAAAGATGTGAATTCATGGGTGCTGGACTTGATGTCTGAGAACACTCACTACACAACACCAGCTACTGAATTGCTTTGTGCCTTACCACTCCGTCCTCCTCTTGAAGAAGCGCGTTGCATTTACAGTGAACCTGATCTAACAAATCACTACATGCAAGTTCTGATGAAACCTTTGAAGCCAGGTCATGCCCCAGGAACCAAATTCCTCATGAAGGAATTACTATATGTGCCCAGAACTGTCTATCGCATTCTAACGAGGACAATGAGTCCCATCAAAGGCCACAACTCATCTGATGAGGAAATTGTTGGCATCATGAAGAATCTGGTATTCAATATCATTCACCGCATTCCTGTCAATTATCACGATTTCTTCATGAGGACTCTGGCAAATGTTGCACTTTCTCCATTTGAGTTGAAGCCTTATGCACCCTGGATCATGAAATTCCTTAGGACAAGGACTTCACTCAACTACAAAGCTGATTTTTAGAATCACCTTAGCTACTTGCCCCCAATTGAAGTCCTCAAGCGGACCTATTCCTCAATTGATGAAAAGGGAAAGGAACCGGCTGTTATAGATGAAGGCATTCGTCCATTGGATGGTTAGTTTCGCAAAGCTCCATCTTATTCCACCAATAATGACTCTGCCACACATGACTCTGCAAATGAACCCAAGTCTACTCCTCAAGCCACTGCTCCTCATGTGATGACTGGCCATGAGCTTCTGCTTAGTGTTCACCAGAAGGTGGATCGAAACCGTAAATGGGTTAAGCGTCAGTTTGGTTCATTTCTTCACAACATGACTGCTACGCACAATGGAGTGAAGAAAACCCATTACTACCTCCATGAAGTTTTCGGTCGCACCTGGGTAATACTTTCACATCTGTATGGTGAAGAAGATCTCAAGAAATGGGTCTCAAGGAAGATTTTGACTCGTCTGCACCTCCACCGAAGCAATTCAAGAAGGTCAAGGTTCCTTCCTTGGTGGCCAGCTCATATTCCTCATCGCGTGACACCGATGAGAATGAAGACTTGGACGACACTGCAGTAGGCCCTTCCACAACAAATGACCCCAACAACGCTAGCGCTCCTTCGTCAACTTGATATTCTTCAGGGGTGTTAGTCCTCATATTCGATCCTTTTGGTCATTTCATGACAAAGGGGGAGAATTTTGAGTTAGTCTTCAAGCGTGTCTTTCTATATGGGCGTTTTTTTGTTAAGTTACAACTCTCGTTCTTCTGAGACTTTATTGGATCGAGTTGTAAATTTAAACCCGATGGTGCTATGATTCTTTTGATATGTTTTTCTGCATGCTTATTCCTCATATATGCTACTGCACGCATGCTGAATTACATCAGTCACCATATTTCATCATGCATTTCAAATTCTTCATTGTGATATGTCAAATGCGTGTATGAATTACAATTTATAGGGGGAGATCTCCATGATTCTACTCTTCAAGTGTGCATTGCTTCAAAAGCAAATATCTCACCATGCACATATTCAGGGGGAGTTCTTCTATATCTTGCAATCAAATTCCTCAATATCAGTATTTACACTTCATATGTTTATCCCCATTGAAAACTTAACCCATATTGTCATCAATCACCAAAAAGGGGGAGATTGTAAGTGCATCTAGTGCCCCTTAGTGATTTTGGTGTATTGAAGACTTATAGGTTAAGGGACTAATGCATTTGTGAGTGTACACAGGTCTATAAGTCTATGAGGAGTTTGATATTTACAGACAAAGTCGACCCCTAAAAATGAAGTTCTTCGACCGAAGACTTTGGATTTCTGAAGACTTTCTGAAGACTTTGAAAGTGAAGAAATTGGTGTGACCTTGAAGACTCAGTATACATTCGAGGAACATGAAGCGTCAAGACTTTTGTTTTCATAGTTTCATTTTCTCTCTCTTGAGTCATAGGAAACACTGTACTGTTAAAGGGGGTCAAGGAAATACTAAGGAAAAATTTCCATGTGATGCTCAACTCAAAATCCTACACCTGCCAATCCCTTCGAGTGAAGCCATTGGAAATCCCATATAGTCCAGTCATATTCTTCAGTGACAGAGACGAAGTTCTTCTGGTATCAGAGGAATTTGTTCTGACTAAGGAGTTAGTAATTCGCTAGTGCGGATTACCTACACAGTGAGGAACATGATAGCCCTGAGGATTTTGCTACTCAAAATTCCGACCGTTGCTGTGCTATGCGCCAGTTGTGCCAAAATATCTATCCACCTAACAGTCATATCATTGAAGGGCATTTATGTCTTATCATGTCGGGTTGCTCCCTAGGCTATAAATAGCCGCCCCCTACAACCACTAGCTGGTTGGCTGCTCCGAGAGAAACTGACACTTGTCATTTTAGAGCAACCCATCCTCCGAGGACTTTGAGCAAAAATCATCAAGTGAGGAAAACCCAAACCCAAACACCTACAAACCCCAAGTGATTGAGCATCACTGAAGAGATTGATCCTATGTGGATCCGACGCTTGTAACCTTTGAAGACTGTGCTTCTTCCAGACGGTTAGGCGTCATGGTCTAGAGCATCCAAGAGGAATTGTGGATCGCCGAGTGACCAAGTTTGTGAAGGTTCGGAAGTCACCTGAAGACTTACCACGAGTGATTGGGCGAGGTCTGTGTGACCTTATCTCGAGGGGAATACGGTAAGGACTGAGTGTCCTGAGCTGTGTGTTCAGAACTGGGTGTCCTCAGGTTTAAATACCTAGCCGCCCTAACCAGACGTACAATTGAGATAGCAGTTGGAATTGGTCTACCAAATCATTGTCTTCACCAAGCTTATTGGTTCTATTTCCTCAACTCTTTCATTTCCTCATAACTGTGTTGTGTGCTTGTTCATATCTATGTTTGAAGACTTTGACTGAAGATTTTCTCAATTTCCTTAGTTCAATTTCTTCAGTCTTTTTGTCTTCATCCTGTGTTATCCTATGTTTACGCTCTCTATACTCTGTTCTTGTCTTCATTTCATCATGATGACTATGCTTGTGCTCTGTTATGTTTACTTTTGAGTACTTATTCCGCTGATAGTAGTTCTTTGCTAAGGAATTTCCTCACCGGTAAATGCCTCAGTGAAGAATTCATAAAAATCGCCTATTCACCTCCCTATAGTCGATATAACGCACTTTCAACAGGTCAGCCCACGACGAAATGGAGTTCTCCGGCAGGTGCATCAGCCAAAACCTCACATTGGACTTGAGAGCCTAAGAGAAGTAGTTGGCAAACACCTTATCATCTCTTCCCCTGGTAGGCTGAACAGCGATGGTGTAGATGCTCAGAAACTCTGCCGGGTTCAGCCTCCCGTCGTACTTCTCGGGTATATTTGGCTTGAACGTGCGAATGGACGACCAATGGACTTGCAACAGCTCTCGAGTAAAGGCGGGGCACCCAACCTCAAAAGGTAGGCACCCGCCAATACCGAGCACGGGCTCGTCGAAGTCGGGGCCGTCGCACCCATCGGTCCGGTGCTGGCCGTTGTGGCGTTGCTCAACAACGACGCGCGTGTCTTGCCTCTGCCTATCTTTTCGGGCTTGCTACTGGCTTGGACGTGCTCGAGGGTCAGAAGAGGCCATCGAGACGTCATGAGGGTCTTTGTTCTACTATGCTCACGCGGGCTACCGTGGCAGGGACTGCACTATGGGGGTGGCCCTTTTCGTACGGCCAGCATCACGAGTCGTCATAGTAACTTGGGTGGCCGTGGCAGGCTAGCTCGCTGCGAGCCTCCAGCTTCGGTGAAACCGAATAGACTTTGGTTGGTGGCACGCCATTCGTCCATCTGCTCAGCCGTCAGTGGAAACCTCAGTAGCATCTGAGCCCGCGCCTTGGCCTCCGTGGGTGTACTTGGAATGGGTGATGAGGAAGTAGATCGCACAGTCACTCGGCTCCTGAAAGTGCCAGCGGTGGCAGCACTGCGCCCCCGCTGTTGGCGAGCGGCCACCTGGGTGGCAGGGTGGTGTGGTGAGGGCGCTCGAGGGCCAGCGGCTCCGTTGGGCACAGCGACTTGGTCGACCCGCCCCGAGGGAGGCACACGCGCTACGGTTGCTCCCGTGATGGGGGCAACCGGAGGGCTGCGATTTGCCCTGGAGAGAGCGTTGTTGCTGCAGCTGTGCCCATCGGCAGGAGGAGGGGGCATGGATGGAATAAACCCCTCACACGTACCTTGTGGAGCATGGCCGTCGATGCATCGCTGATGATGTTCTCCTCTGATGTCTCCCGCTCCTGTGTCGGCCGCGGGGGAAATGGTGATGGTGCCGCCTACTCTGACCACGTCCCTAGCAACGTCCACGTCCTCGCGCGCCTCCGCACCCCCTGCAACATTAGAGGCCGCGAGCGGTGGAGCCTTCGAGGTGGATGGATGAGCCAAAGCACTGGATTTCTTCTTAGGCGCCATGGTCGATGGCACCGTCAATGATGATGAAGAAGATGCACTGCACACGCTTGCAGGTTCATGCAAGCGATCCCCCTACCTAGCATGCCAAAGATGTCGTGGGAAACCACAACCACGTATGGGACCGGTGGGCCCCTTGCTGGTTCGGCAGGGGGATGTCGCGTTGCACAATGAGCAGACGAGCGTGGGGCAGCATGGCAGAGATCACACAGACCATTTTACCTAGATTCGGGCCGCCCTGATGCGTAAAACCCTACTCCTACTTTGGTGGATTGATTGTGGAAGAATGGTGGTGGAGCTTAGTACACTTGCCTGGCAGGGGCGACAGTGGCTACGTGCGTATGCGTGTGTGAGTTATCCAACCTTCTAACCCTTTCTAAGGTTTCCATGGGCCTCCTTTTATAGATTAAGGGGTTACCACAATGGCAAAATAGTCATTATGCACTGATAAGATAGCAAACAACGCTATCATACCTAACTTTACAGGCTGACAGAGTGCATTAAATGCACCGCTTAACGTCACGTCATTGGATGCCCGACGAGCCTTGCCGGGCTATCTCGCCAGCTCCACGCCTGCTCGCCTAACATGTCGCAGGACGGGTGTCATCTGTAGGCATATCCTGAAGAAAGAGGCTGCCACTTAGTCACTTGGCAGCTTGACACCGCACTGATTGACGATGTGGGTCATGGCGGAGTGGTTGGGTGAGGTGGTTTTGCCTTCGCAAGTCCCGGCAGGCCCTGCCAGGACGTCTCGGACATCTTCTTCTGGGGGTGACCACGTCCTTGTCGAGATCACCTGCCCGGTAAGGGAGGCTTCTCTCCTGGTGACACCTTGTCCTTAGGGCTTGATCTTGGTCACCTTGATCTGCATGTTGGTCCTTCGATGATCTAGGTCTCTTGTACTATGACTTGGGTTGGTGTCTTAATCCTGTTCCCGCGGCTGTGCGCAGTCTGGGCAACAGACCCATGGTTTGGTGCACCGAAAATTAGTGTTAAGTTTTGTGATTCCCTATGCAAGCACAAAAGTCCATAGCTATGCGATGAAGTTACATCCTACTTGTGGTGCATTATTCAATGTTAGTTATGTTCAATGCTCGTTTATGATCATTTTTGTTTTTTGGTTGATAGCTTCTCAATCTATTTGTTAGCTAATAGATCTTTGGTTGATCATGTCAACTATTCCTAACGCTTTTGCTCTTGTTTTGGACTCTAATCTACATGATTTGAATGAAACTAACCCGGACTGATGCTGTTTTTAGCAGAACTACCATGGTGTTGGTTTTCTGCAAAAATAGAAGTTCTCGGAATTGGATGAAACTTTTTGGAGAATTATTTTGGAATAAATAAAAATACTTGAACCAAGACGCGCTTGAGGGGGGGGGGCAGCTACCCACTAGGCACCAGGGCGCGCCACCGCCCTCCGGCGCGCCCTTGTGGGTAGTGTGGCCCATGAGGTTCCGTTGACCCTAATCCCAACTCTATAAAATACTATTTTTGGAGGGAAAAATAGGAGAGGAAGTTTCATCACGTTTTATGATATGGAGCCGCAGCCACCTCCTGTGCTTCATCGGGAGGCCAGATATGGATCCCGTTCGTGGATCCAGAGAGGGGGGTCTTTCGTCCTCGTCATCATCCACTATGTTCTGAGATTGATGTTGCTATGACTTTGCTATGCTTAATGCTTGTCTCTATAGCCCGAGTGCCATGATTTCAGATCTGAACCGTTTATGTTTTGACCATTATATTTATGTTATTGTTGCGATCTTGCAAGTTATATGCACCTATTATGTGTTATGATTCGCAAACCCCATGGGGACAACAATTGGGATACTTTTCGGTGATGACCGTAGTTTGAGGAGTGCATGTATTCACTTTGTGTTAATGCTTTGTTCTGGTTCTCCATTAAAAGGAGGCTTTAATATCCCTTTGTTTCCTTATGGACCCTGCTGCCACGGGAGGGTAGGACAAAAGATGTCATGCAAGTTCTTTTCCATAAGCACATATAAATATTTACAAAATACATGCCTACATTATATTGATGAACGGGAGCTTGTTCTATGTCGCCCTAGGGTATGACTGTTATATGATGAATATTATCCAACGTTATCACCAATCCAATGCCTATGAGATTTTCAAATATTGATCATTGCTAAGTTATCACTTTTGCTGCTGCTATTATAACTACTACAAAATTACTGCTATTGCTGTTACTTTTACTATTGCCATTGCTACTTGATGGCCCACAAGTATAGGAGATCGCAATAGTTTTCGAGGGTAGAGTATTCAACCCAAATTTATCGATTCGACACAAGGGGAGCCAAAGAATATTTGCAAGTAATAGCAGCTGAGTTGTCAATTCAACCACACCTTGAGATTTGTTATGTGTAGGAAAGTGATCAGTAGCAAAGTAGTATGGTGGTTTTGATAGTAGTAGCAACAGTAATAGTAACGGTAACAGTGATAGAAATTGTTTGGTCGCAAGTGTAACGGTAACTACATCAGTAGTAACTTAGCAAGAACAATATAAGAGAAATTTGTAGGCATTGGATCGGTGAATTCGTTCGATGATATTCATCATATAACAGTCATAACCTAGGGCGATACGGCGCTAGCTCCAGTTCATAAATGTAATGAAGGCATGTATTCTGTAAATAGTCATACATGCTTATGTAAAGAACTTTTTTTGACTATAAATAGTAGGGTAAAACCCCGCTGCAACTTTTATTAAAATGAAGAAAGGGTACCAAAGTCAGAAAGAAACAAATAGGCTTGAGGTAAGCCCAGAACATAAAGAAGAAAGAAGAAGAAAAGAAGAAAGAAAGATAAAGGAAGAAAAAGAAACAAGAAACAAGAAAATAGACTAAGCTACACTAAACTAGGCTAAAGAACAAAAAGAGTTACAATTGGCTATCCAGCCAGGCTAAGAAAGTGGCTTCATGTTTCTTCTTGATTCTGTACTTCAGCCACTTTAGTTCTTCAAAGCAGATAGCTTTCCAGCCTTGCAAAGAGGGTTGAATGTGTTCAGAAATCTTGTTGTTGCGTGAGATCCAGATAGCCCAAGAGCCAAAAAATAATATCCATGAAGAAAGGTACATGCATGTGACACCCTGAGACCAATGCTCCAGAAGCCTTTCATTTACTTACATTGTCGTCATGTATTTCGACTGTTTGCTGCCATGATCGCGATGAGTGCCATTGTCATATTTTGCTTCTTGCATCATGTTCATCATTTGGTTATATTACATTGTCATGCCCATCTTTGTCATGTTGCATTTTTGCCTCTTGTCATTTTGCATTCTCATAATCATCATGTGCATTGTCAAATTCATGCATGTTACATTGTTGCATTCTCCATGCACTACTAGGGAAAACTTTATACACAGAACTTTAGCTATAGCGCGTGTTAAAAAAGCACGCTAGTGCTAAGTAGCAGTAGCGCGCTGGTGTAAATGGTGCTACAGATACAATTGTAGTAGTAGCGTGCCTGAAGATAAAAGCGCTACTACCAAAATTCCCATGGCTTAGCCGATAGGCTACACATAGTAGTACCGATCTACGTAGAACCGTGCTACCGCTACTTGTTTTGTAGCAGCGCGTTTACGAACAAAGGTTCTACTGCTAACGAAAATAAAATTAAATGGAAAGCAAATAAAAAAGAGAAAGGAATAGCAGTAGCGCTTGTTAAAAAACGCGCTATAACTATCATAGTAGCAGCGCACTTCATGGAGCGCGCTACTGCTACTCTTGACTTAACCACGCGGTTTGTTCTTCTCCCACGGCCACTTCCCCCAAATCCCTACTCCTCCGCTGTCACCGCCCTGCATCACCGTCGGCCGCCCTCGACGCTGCCCCCGACCTCGACGCTGCCCCCGACCCCGACCTCGACGCCCCCTACATCGCCGCCCTCCGCCATGTGCCCGCCGCCCCGACCCCATCCCCAACCTCGACGCCGCGTGCCCCTCTCCCTAACTCCGCCGGCGCCTGAGGTGAGCATGCCCTCCTCCTCCTCCCCTACCTCTGCCTAGCTAGGTTTCTTAGGGTTAAATTTCAGAGTTCATCTTATTAGTTAGGGTTCATCAAATTAGATGCTAATTATGGCAGTAGTTGTTAAATAGAATTAGTTTTAGAGTTCATCTAATTAGTTAGGGTTAAATTTTAGAGTTCATCAAATTAGTTAGGATTAAATTTTGGAGCTCATCAAATTTGTTAGGGTTCATTAAATTTTAGAGTTCATCAAATTAGTTAGGGTTAAATTTTAGAGTTCATCAAATTAGTTTGGGTTCATTAAATTTTAGAGTTCATCAGTTAGGGTTAAATTTTAGAGTTCATCTAACTAGTTTTTTTTACTGTTGTTAGTAAGTGTTTAATAGAATTAGTAAGAAAATTAATATAACTAGTTGAACTAGTTTATTTTTAGTAAAAACTAGTTTATTTTTATTTATAGTAAGTGCTTAATTGAACTAGTTGAGTTAATACAACTATTTTATTTTTAGTATGAAAATTAATAGAACTAGTTTACTTTTTTAGTAAAATTTGAATACTTATTTATTTTACGATTTGGTTTTGCTTATTGAATGCTCATGTCAATATGAGTCCTATAAGATATTTTGAAGTGTATATCTTGTGTTTCTCAAATAGGATATGTGCTTGCCCAAGTGGCCAGTCATGTTTGCAGGTTACACCTCCGAGTGGCCTATGTTTTGCCGGAGTGTTGATTCATTTCCGTTCTAGCAAATTTCAGACACTCGATATGTCCTATTTTAGCAAAGGTCATGCCGGATTTTTTCGTGAATTTTGGCATGACTTGTTCCATAATATGTAGGAAATATCGAGTCCCCGTATTTGTGTGTTGATTATCCTGGTAGTTGTCTTTGATCGATTTTCAATTTTTGTTTCAAGTATGAACATAGGAAATGTCTGACGACGAAAAAGATTTCGGTATTTGCAAATACTGCGAAGACAAACGCTGCCTGTGCGACGGAATCTTCCTAGATGATGATAGGCGCTTCAGCATCAAGCTGGACGAGAACTTCGAAGTGGATACAGTATGTCACAACGGCAAGTCTTTTTTCATAATTAGGCATGACATCTGCTTCATTTGCTTCTACTAGCGTATACCCTGCCATGCAAGAGTTTTTGTCTTGGATAAGATAAGTTTCAGTCGTACTATGGAGGTAAAGAGAGTTTACTTGAAGACCAAGCATGGTCATATTTTCCATACAAAATTATACAACGCAGACGACTACACCTATTTTGGATGCAAAACTTGGCAAGCACTATGCAAGACTTATGCATTTGAGCCTGATATGGTTATCACCTTTGATATTCATCCAGAAGATAATATTGAAGGTAATATCAACATCTGGGTCGATGTGCAGACGCCTCCAGTTATACCATTATGTGAGTTTCTCAACCATATTTATGTCTTTGATATTGTTTATTCAAAAATAGTTGACAACTAATTTCTATTGTCAGCTTATTTCCGTTCAAACAAACATGTCCAGAGCTTGGTAGACAGGACCTACTACTGTCCCGGGGCTGAACTAAACTGCGAGGAGATAAGTCATTATGTTTCATGGCTTGAGGATCTTCATACTGGCAAGACAAATTTTCTTCCTGCACTTAGAAATGTTAGTACTCAAAACGTGTGACCAATAGTGTTCATACTGAACTACGATCACATCTATTTAGGAAAGATGGTAAGATTTTTACTATTTGTCCTCAGTTCATCTTTTACATAGATTATTTTTTAAGCTAAACTTCATTGCTAAGTATGTTACTATACGATGTTCTTCAACAGGGAATCCTGATGAATGTTGTGCCTGATTGGATCGAGACTAAAGGTACCATGAATATTGTTAGCTTACAGCCAAGATATCCGACAATGCACTTTAGTGCATTCAGGATTTCTAATAGCGAGGAATACTTAATAATGAAAGATTGGAGCCAAATTGTGAATGATCGCAGAGAAATACTAGGGGGCAGCAATCAGAAGCACAGCCCATGATTAGGAGACAGGTTCATTTGCATGCTCCAACTTGATGAAGGAGGAGTGCTATACATGCTTTATGTTATTTTACCTGAGAGAGAGTAGCAGGAGTGATTAGCTAGCTAGAAATGAGTTTGAAGATGATGATGTGCTACACTATGACTATGATGATTAAATATCTAGTCTTGGTAGTAATGACTATGATGATTATTATTAGCTAGTGTTGGTGGTGATTAGATACCAACCGCAGTTAGTGTTGGTGGTGATTAGCTAGCTAGAATGAGTTTGAAGATGATGATGTGCTACACTATGACTATGGTGATTAAATAAATATTGTTGGTGGTAATGACTATGATGATGATTAAATGGCTTGTGCTGGCGGATTAGATTCAAGTGGAGGCAACATGTGGTGCACATCGAAAGTACTACTAGTCCAAACTAGATCAAGTTTGGATTAGTAGTATACTTTTGACATGAACCACATATTGTCTCCACTTGAACCTAATCCAGCTTCATTTGACACACTGTTATGGACATAATGATATAAACCTCATAATTGATATTGTACCAAAATTTGTATAACGGCGTATAAATACACTAAAAAAATGAAAAAAAGAATACTAGTAGCGAAGGATAGTAAACACGCTGCTACTAGCTAGATTAGCAGCAGCGCGGGAGGGAACAAGCATTGCGGCTATGTGTCTTAGCACTGGCGCGTGTCGGACGCACTACTGCTAAGTAATAGCTGTAGTGCCTTATTAGTAGCGCGGCAGCCCATGCCACTAGTGGGCATTAAACCCGCGCTACTACAAGGGTCTTCCCTAGTAGTGATGTATGATCATGCATCATCACCTGCTCCTTCCTTCTTCTTTCTTTCATTTTGGCAAGTGACCTTTTCTCCTCCTCCATGAATGTTCATTCTTTTCCAGATGCTAGTTCACCATGCCTAAACCCTCTCTGCCAATTTTCAGCTCATTTGAAGATGTGTTGGTTGGGTTCAAAAATAGCTCAAGTTTGAATTTAATTCAAACTTGTATTATTTTTATATCCTTAAAAAATTTCCAAACCAGTTTATTCAAATTGTGCATATTTCCAGGGATCCATAAATATCTTCATCCCTTCCAAATTCCATATCTTCCCTTGCCTTTCTTTTCTTCCAAGTTTTTTGTCTGAAGAAAAAGGGAATAAAAGAAATGACGAGAGAAAGGAAGAGAAGCCCAGCAGCAGACCCCGCAGCGCACCAGTTTCTCTTCTCGACCGGCCCAGGCCCTCTCCCTGACGGCAACCTACTCCCCACCAGACGCCGTCATCCTCCTCCAGAGACAGAGTGCTCATGTCGTTGCCGTGAGCTTCACAGACGGCGAGGTCGTGCCATCTGCCCCTTGCCCTATATAATACCCTCAACGTTCGCACCTACCCCTAGGGTTTCCACATGGCCGCCGCCACCTAGGGGCCTCTCCCCTGCTCCCCTTCTCCTTCCCTGTGAGCACCCAAAGAAAACAGAGAGTGCCATCTTGTCGCCATCGTGCTCCGGTCAAGTCCTGCCGCAACCAAGGTGCCTAGGAGTTTCGCCAAGTTCTCTTCATCCCCGACGTCCTCTGCATCGCGGCGGGACGCCAAGGCCGCGACGCCCACATCCTCTTCTTCCTATGATTCGTCTTCTTCCGGGACCGAGCACCGTCACCTCGATCAGCACCTCCGCCGTGTCCTCGTGGTCGCATCCCTTAGTCCTCGTCCAAGTCATTGTTTCCTACGAGACCGTGCTGAGCCTCTGCTCCTTCCCATCCTCTTCCCCGTCATATTCTATCGCCATTGTTGCCATTTTCCGTGCGGCCCCTGTCTGCTTACCTCGCCCCGCCGCACGCCTGCACGCCCCGCCGAGGCCGTGGCCGAATGCCTCGACTAGCAAGGCCAATCCTTGTTTGGTTTGTCTTGTTTCAGTTTTCTCTGATCTTTTGGTCACCTAGCACAACCACCCATCCAACCTGCTACTCCCCGCACGCCCGCGCGTTCCATGCACGTCCTGCTCATGCGCATCCAAATGCATGTCGCCTCTGTTCTGTTCATGTTGTCGGGCATGGCCGAAGCCATGAGCAGCGAGGGTTGGCCTCACGCATGCCCAGCCTCTCCACACACCATGCGCACGTCCACAGTAGTCGCAACATGCACAACAACATGCCCACCTCGTCCGCGCGCCTTGCATAACTCAGCTGTATCTCCTGACTCACCGTGCTTCACCGCCATGGCCGCAGGATCATGCCTGCACACAACCACACATGCGCGCATGCATGCGCTCGTCCCTTAGCGGCTCCCTCATCCTATTCCGCACCTTTGCCGGCGCTCGACATCCACTTTTGTCGCCGCATTGCTCGCCGGCCTCCACACCGAGTATAGACAGATAATTTGCAATATGATATATTGATCGGGGTGCTGGTGCACGCATATATAATACAAGGGAAGGCCTCTACCTCAACTATACAGGACTAGGAGGTGGGCCACAGGTCCAATACACGTGCAATACAAAATATATACTCAACACCCGCCCGCAGTCGAAGCGTCGCTGGAGACACAGAGACTGGACCGAAACTCCTCGAAGATGGGAGTAGGCAATACCTTAGTCATCACATCAGCAAACTGTTGCGTCGTCGGCATGTGGAGAACCCGAACACGACCAAGGGCAACTTGCTCGTGCACGAAGTGAATATCGAGCTCAATATGCTTCGTCCGTCGATGGTGCACCGGGTTGGCGGAGAGGTAGACCTTGCTGACTTTATCGCAATATACAAGAGTGGCCTTGTGAACATGACAAAGTAACTCCTGAAGCAGCTGACGTATCCAAGAGCTCTCGGCCACGACATTAGCCACGACGTGATACTCTACCTCGGTGCTGGAGCGGGAGACCGTGGGCTGCCACTTCGATGACGAAGAGATCAACGAGGGCCCAAGGTAGACGCAGTAGCCTAACGTAGAGTGTCGCGTGTCGGGGCAGCTAACCCAGTCAGCATCCGAGTAGGCCACGAGGTCGGTGGAGGCGGAGGCCATCAGGGTGAGTCCCAAGGACATGGTGCCGCGTATGTAACAAAGAATATGCTTAACCAAAGTACAGTGAGAGTCACACGAAGCGTGCATATGGAGGCACACCTGCTGAACAACGTACTGCATGTTGGGGCGAGTCAGCATCAAGTACTGTAAAAGCACCGACGCTAGAGCGATAAAACGCTCCATCAGACATGAGACACCCCTCCAGAGCAGAGACCTTCGCCTTCGTGTCTACGAGGGTGGGTGCCGGCTTGCAGTTAAGCATACCGGCACGCTCAAGGAGATCGTGGGCGTACTTCTGCTGATGTAGAAAGAAACCGTCAGCCTGGTGGATCACCTCGATGCCGAGAAAGTAGTGCAGGGGCCTCAAGTCCTTGAGGGTGAACTCATCACAAAGACGAGCAGTCAGCCGCTGAAGGAGATCGGGGGTGGACGCCGTGAGGATGATGTCATCGACATAGAGCAGCAGATATGTAGTGTCAGCTCCCTGATGATACACAAAGAGTGAGGCATCGGAGCGAGTGGACCGAAAGCCCAGAGACTGCAGGAAGGCTGCGATACGCTGGTACCAAGCCCGAGGCGCCTGCTTCAACCCATAAAGAGAGTGGGAGAGCAAGCACACGAAGTCGGGGTGCTCGGCATCAACGAAACCAGTAGGCTGCTCACAGAACACATGCTCGGTGAGATGACCGTGCAAGAAGGCGTTGGAAACGTCCAACTGATGCACAAGCCAGGCACGCGAGACGGCCAGCTAAAGGACGGCGTGGATCGTTCCCGGTTTCACAACCGCGGCGAAGGTGTCGGTGAAGTCCACGCCCGCGCGTTGCCGAAAGCCACGAACCACACATCGAGCCTTGTAGCGCTCGAGAGAACCGTCCGGGCGAGTCTTGTGGCGAAACACCCACTTGCCAGAGATGATGTTGGCACGAGGGGGTCGCAAAACAAGCTGCCACGTGCGGTTGCGCTGCAGGGCGTCGAACTCCTCCTGCATCGCAGCCAGCCAATGGGGATCCCGAAGGGCGGCACGAGAATAGGTGGGGATGGGGGATAGCGTCGATGTTGAGGCAGCGCACGCATACTCGTTGGAGGAGTAGCGCCTGCTCGGCCGATGCACTCCTACACAGGCACGGGTGACCGGGCCGGTGAGGGCGGCGGGTGCCGTGGCAGCAGGGGCCACAGCGGCATTGGGGGCCACGGCCACCGTGGGGGCCGCGGCCACAACGGGTGCACCCGCGGCGGCGGGGGCCGCGGCGTTAGAGGCCACAGTGATGTCGGGGGCCACGGCCACCGTGGGGGCCGCGGCCACAACGGGTGCACCCGCGGCGGTGGGGGCCGCGGCGTCAGAGGCCGCGACGATGCCTGCCAAGCCAGCCGCGCAGGAGGCGACGTGCAAGGTCCAGGTCAAGCCTGTCGTAGGAGTAGCGGCGCCGACCAGGGTGGCGGGTGGGGTGCCAGCGGGCTCGACCTCGGGCGGGGGAGCCGGGGACCCGGGGGCCCGGTCGGACTCAACCTCGGGTGAGGGAGTCGAGAACCCGGGAGGGGCAGCAGAAGGCGCCGGGCCAGGGGGGTGCCGCCGCACATCACACCAGGTAGGGGGCGCAAGGGCTGGAGCCGAAGGAGCCGTGGCTGGAGGAACCTGAAAAAAGGGAACACCATCTCGATGAAGTACACGTGCCTCGAGGTTTACACATGATGAGTGACAGGATCATAGCACCAGTAACCTTTGGTGTTGGGAGGGTAGCCAAGGAAGATGCATGGGACGGAGTGGGGTGCAAGCTTGTGTGGCGTGGTGGATGCAGTGCTAGGATAACAGAGACACCCAAAGATGCGAAGACCATCATAGGATGGTGGTGTACCAAAAAGAAGGTGGTGAGGGGCATAGTTCCACTGGGGATGACACAGACAAATGTTGACTAAGAGAGAGGCGGTGGCGAGGGCATCAGGCCAGAACCGAGCGGGCACGTTAGCGTGAAAGAGCAACGTCCGAACATAGTCATTAAGAGTGCAGAGAATGTGCTCGACGCAGCCGTTCTGCTGTGAAGTGTAGGGGCAATCAGACGGAAGGTGGTGCCGTGAGAGGCGAGAAGTGAGTGAAGAGCGACGTTGTCAAACTCTTTTCCGTTATCAGTTTGGAGTGCAAGTATGGGGCGACCGAACTAAGTGGTGATGTAGGAATAAAAGGTGGTGAGTGCGGCTAAATAATCGGATTTACAACGAAGGGGAAACGTCCACACATAATGAGAATAATCATCTAAAATCACCAAATAGTATAGATAGCCCGTGTTGCTCGCAACGGGAGATGTCCAAACATCACTATGAATCAACTGAAAAGGAAAAGTGGAAACTGAAGTAGATGCACTAAAAGGAAGATGCACGTGCTTTCCCAAACGACAAGCCTCACAAGTATGCTCGTCGAGCTTATTGCATGAGAAAGAAAAACTCCTAAGAATTTGACGCAAAACGGCGGGGTTGGGGTGGCCCAAGCAAGCATGCCAAAGGTCGACGCCGGCGGAGAGAGCGACGGGTGTGGAAGTGGAGGCGCCGACGTGCATGGGATAAAGCTCATCGGGACTATCACATCGGTGAAGCACCATCCGGGTACGGGCGTCCTTCACAAAAAACCAACACCGTCAAATTCAACAGTAAGAGGATTCTCACAAGTAAGACGACGAACGGAGACTAAGCTAGTGACTAAGTCAGGTGAAACAAGAATGTTAGACATAGTGATAGGTGTGGAACTAGAAGGAAAACTAGTGCTACCGACATGGGTGATGGGTAAAGAGGAACTGTTGCCAATGGTGATGCGAGTGGGAGTGCGAACGGGAGTGGAGGAGGAAAGGTTACCGGGATGAGTTGTCATGTGCGCAGTAGCACCTGAGTCCATGTAATAGTCACCATCACCGCCATAGTTTCTCGGCGACGGCGCCGAGTGTAGGGAGAACAGGAGGGCAGGGTCCCACGGTGCAGGTGCCGGCGGCGGCAGCGGGCCTCCATAGGGCGGCGCCTGGGCGGGCACGCCGTAACCACCGAGGGGTGGCGGCGCGAGCGGGGCACCGTAGGGCTGGTAGGGGGCGGCGACGAACGCCTGGTGGCCCATTGGACGAGGGCCAAAGAGACCCGGTGCAGGAGCCCGCGGGACAGGCATGTGATAGGCATGGATGACGCCCGTTCACGGGTTCTGCCCGGCGGCCCACGGAGGAGGCAGCTGCTGGAAGTGGGGCGCCCCCCCCCCTGTGCCCTGCGCCTGCTGCTACTATGGCTACTGCTGGCGATGGCCCTCGCCACCTTGCAGCTGCTGGGGAGGCGCTGGGGGCGGGGGCGAAGTGGGCAGCAGCGGTTAGTAGCCAGAGGGTGCTAGCGGCGCGGACTGGCGGGGAGCGGCCGAAGGAGCAGGGCCGTGGTGGGTGGTACCGACGGCGAGAGCGGTGTGTTGGACCCGCTACTTCAGCTTGGTCATCCGGCGCTCCTCAAGTTTGAGGTACGCGACGACGTGCTGGAAGGTGGGTTGCGGCAGCAGGGTGAGGTTGGATGCTGCGTTGCCGAAGTCCTCATTAAGCCTGGTGGTGAGGGTGCTCAGCATGAGGTCATGAGAGACCTTAATGCTGATGTTGCGAAGCTCGTCGGTGAGCATCTTGAGCCTCATGCACTACTCGTCGATGGTGGAGTTGTCCTGGTAACAGCTGAAGAACTCCTGCTGCAAGAAAACAAGGCACTGGAGTTTTTTGTTGGTGAAGAGTGCGTTGATCTTGGCCCACATGTTGCAGGCGTCATCATCCTTCGAGACCGTCTGGTAGAACTAACGGATGATCGTGGCCTCGATGGCGGACCACTCCGGGTCGCCGTGCATGTATGCGCTGTCCACAGAACCATCGATATGCTTGTTGAGATAGTACTCATAGAAAACGAGGTTCAAGTAGGTCTTCCACGCGTAGTACGACGTGCTGAAGCTGTCGAGACGGATGGGTACCCGGTCCTCAATATTGAGGTCACGGATGGCGGCGGCGGAAGGCTCGGGACCAGCGAACGGGTTGGACGAGTGGGTGGTGGAGGAGCCGGGGGAGGAGGGGCATGACATGATGGCGGCGTGCGGGGTAGCGGCTAGGGTTAGGGTTGGGAGAGGACGTAGCAGCAGCGACGAGGCGCGGCTACAGCGGGAGATGGTGCGACGGCTGACGAAGCAGCGACGCGGGATGGAAAAAGCAGCGGCAGCATGGGCGCGGCTACCGCGTGAAGCAAGGTAGCGCGAGCGCGGTTGACGAGCGGAGAGGGAGAAGCAGCTGCACGGGCTTGGTTGACGAGCGAAGAAGCAGCAGCGGGCGTGGCTAGCAATTGAAGCTTGCTAGCTATCGGTCAACGAAGTCAAGGCACGGTGCAAAAGCAAGGTATTGGCAGCGGCGGAGCGGGGTAATAGGTGGAGAGGCGCGGCGGCGGCTACCCTAGGATTAGACCGAAAAAGATGATACCATATAGACAGATGATTTGCAATACGATATATTGATCGGGGTGCTGGTGCACGCATATATAATGCAAGGGAAGGCCTCTACCTCAACTATACAAGACTAGAAAGTGGGCCACAACTCCAATACATATGCAGTACAAAATATATTCTCAACACTGAGTATCTCCGATCATCCGTGGCCAAAAGCTCGTCTTGTTCATTCTCTGTTTAAGTATGCCAGGTCACTTATAGTTTCATGAGCACACTTCTAGGTGAGCTTGTTATCTCAGCGCTCCAACACCTAGAGGTAGAGGGATCGAATTACAAAGAGCCTCAATTCTTTCCTCCTCTGTTATTTTTTTCCAATCGTGCACACCCGGTCAGTTGGGCCTCTTTCACTCCCCGGCCGCTGCACTGTGTTGCTCTGGCCCGTATATGTATTTTTTTCCTCTCCTCATTGTTTTTAGCATTTCCGGTGCATGCATATTTATAGGAAATAACATTGTTTTGAAAAGTTAATAATTAAATATCCATGCATCCAAGTAAAACATGTCCTATATGTAAAATGCATAGAATTCCATGTACTTTCATTTTATCCAACTTTCATCCATGTTAAAAATGTTTAAATTATTGTTTGCATTAATTTGCATAATTATCATGTTAAAATGATTTATTTGATGACTAAATAACCGTAGCTTCGAATTGAATAAACTTTATATGTAATTGGGATTGAAAAGGGTTGGTGCACTTTATTTTGATGTTTAACAACTTTAAAACATGATTTAGGGCAGAACAGTACTGAATTCAAAATATGCATATGGGGATTTCCCGGAATTGTTGTTTGTTGTTCCGGCCTCAATTAAACTTGCCTAAATAGTTAGCTTACTTATGCCTTACCTCTTGCCATGTTTAACAACATTTAATATTGTTGGGTACATAAACGAGAGAGAACTAAATAATTGAATGTGGTGTTCCGTCAATATGCAACTCGTTGCATATTGACCTACACTTAATTTGTAGTATTGTTTGTTTCACTTTGCCATGACATGCCTCATTAAATCGGACATGCATCATACTTGATTGTGCATCATGCCATGTTTATGTGATGTTTGTTTACCGTGATGTTTGCTTCTTTCAGGTTGTGCTTCTTCTCGATAGTTTCGGTTTTGTTGCGGTTGTCAGGATCTCTTCGACTAAATTGCTTCATATACTTCATGGTCTCGTTCTTCTTCCTAGCGGGATTTCAGGCAATATGACCGTCACCTTGGATCTCACTACTATCTTTGCTATGCTAGTTTTCTCGAAGCTATCGCTATGTCGCGCTACCAACCACTTGTTTATCAAGCCTCCCAAATTGACATGATAGCCTCTAACCATTTTACCCCTCCTAGCAAACCATTGTTTGGCTATGTTACTGCTTTGCTCAGCCCCTCTTATAGCGTTGCTAGTTGCAGGTGCACTTGCAGGTTGTTCCATGTCGGGATATGGATATCATGGGATATCACAATATCTCTTATTTAAATAATGCATCTATATACTTGGTAAAGGGTGGAAGGCTCGACCTTTTGCCTGGTGTTTTGTTCCGCCCTAGCTTCTGTCATATCGGTGTTATGTTCCTTGATTTTGCATACCTAACATGATGTGGGTTTATGGGCCCCTCTTGATAGTTTGCTTTGAATGAAACTCTTCCAGCAAGGCCCAACATTGGTTTTACCATTTGCTTAATAACAACCAAAACTTGCACAGGGACCGGCTAGCACCCGAGGACTTAATTAATAAACCCCCCCGGGCCAGTGCTCCTCATGAGTGTTGGTCCAAACTAGAGCCCCTTGCAGCGCTGCCGTGGGGAAACTTGACGACTTGTTTTAGTTTTACGGACTGCTCATCCGGTTGTGGCCTGAGACGAGATACGCGCGGCTACTATCAGGGTGTCGGCACGGCGGGAGGTCTTGCTGGTTTTTTTACCATTGCCGAAATGTCTTGTGCGTCGGCATTCTGAGTCTGATCGGATGGTCCCGAGATGGAGGATTGTCTCCATGGATCATGATCTCGTCATGGGCTATGTTCGGACACCCCTGCGGGTTTAAACTTTCGAGAGTTGTGCCCGCGGTTATGTGGCAGCTGGGAATTTGTTGATATTCGATTGTAGTGAACTTGAAATAAACTCAATTGAAATATACCATCCGCGTGCATAACCATGACAGTCTCCTTTCGGGGAAGTTCGAGAGGAGAACACGGTTGGGTTATGTTTGAACGTAAGCAGTTCAGGATCACTTCTTGATCATTACTAGTTTGTGACCGTTTGCGTAGTTTCTCATCTAACTCTTGTAATCGTAAGTTAGCCACCATACAATGCTTAGTCGATTGCTGCAACCTGACCACTTTTCCATTCCATACCCATTAAGCTTTGCTAGTCTTGCTACCCATGGTAATGGGATTTCTGAGTCCTCGTGGCTCACAGATTACTACAACAACAGTTGCAGGTACAGGTAATGCGATGATCATGACGTGAGAGCGATGTTTACTTGGTTTGGAGTTATTCTTCTTCGTCGATCTTGGGATAGGTTCCTAGTAGGCATCCTGGGCTAGCAGGGTGGATCTCATTTGAGTTTCTGTTTGTGTTGTATCCATAGTAGGATGTTGTTCCCATGCATGATGTTTGATGTATTCTTGTGGCATTGTATGCCCTTTGTATGTATCCCCATCTATTATGTAATGGTACGATGCAATGATATCCACCTTGCAAAATCATTTCAATATGTGGCTCTATCCTTGGTGGGACCTTTGAGTTCCTCTCGAATAGGATCGCATATTCGGCGTGACAGGTTGGTATCAGAGCCTCGACCAACCATAGGAGCCCCCTTGATTGATCGTAGTCGGCCGTTGTCGAGTCTAGAAGAAAACTTTTTCGGAATCTAGTTATATCGGAGAGTAGGAATTCTTTTTACTCCTCAGCCCCTTCGTCGCTCTGGTGAGAAATCTTGACGTAGGTGTTTTGATATACTCCTCTTCCCATTCATATTTTTTTAGGATCACACAGTTAGTTTTCGTTCGTTGCGATGCCAACTCTTTTCATCCGGTGCTCTCTCTTTAATGATTCGATCCTCTTTGTCTTTTGCAAGATCAATCCTCAGTTCTTTCTGAACGACGTTGTTCCCCATATAAATATGTCTTTCTTTTTACCACCCGCCCATCCTTTTTCTTCTCGGAGCCGGAGTCCGTAATCGAGTATCCATCCTACTCGTGCGAAGCATTTGCATTCTTTCCTCAATTATTTCAACCAGTGCTTTTCTCTTCAAGTTTTTCGTCGGTTCCCCATTCCAAGTTGCCTTTGTTTTTCCTGCCCTCCCACCCCTTTTTCTTCCCGGAGTCTGAGCCTCTATTCGGGAATTAATTTCATTCGTGCGAAGCCTCTTCAGTCTTTCCTCAATTTTCTCAACCGGTAAATTATTGTCTAGTTAATCATTGTTCATCTCGTTTTCTTTCCGGTGGATTCAATTTATGTTTTTCGGTGTTGATTGTATTTTTTCCTTAACTGAAATGTTTTCCCCTGCTCGTTCGCCTGTCGCCAGTTTATCCTTCCGGAGTGCTCAAGAAATCTCAGTAGATTCGTGATTGTGTTCAAAATTAATCGAGGTTGTCAAATCATTCAAGTCTTTCAATCATTCTGGTGTATCATTTCTCATTCAAACAATCTTTTCCAACGGTGTTTCTTTTCAGTGGGACCTAACCCACATGTCTTTTCCCACGAACTTACCTGTCTCTTCTAATTTTTCCTAGAGTTATTCTCAAACTATCTTTCGAAGTTTCATGTAAGAATGAATTTCATCAGTCAGATGCTTTTCCAAGATCGATTCCAAATTATTTTCATTGATGGCTCAACCTCTTCTCTTTTCACTCTCCCGGAGTATCTCAACAATTTTGGTGGTGTTCCTCGTCGTCATTCTCAACATTTGAAGACCAAAGAAGAGTTTTCCTCTAAATCTTGTCCGTTCTCTCGAAGATACATGGTTCTAGCTTCATGCCACCATCATAATTGTTTTCGATTATGAGAATTATTTCATACTCATCCGCAGCATTCGTGGCTTTTTCGATTCTCCGGAGACCGTCATTTCAGAAGAATTCTTCATTCTCACATTCTAGTTATCATTCTCCAATTACCCGGCGCATTGTATAAGTATTCTTTAATCAGTTCGTGATCTCTTCATTATCTTATACCTAGATTCACTCAAGTATCTTTGTTCATTTTCTAATTCTTTCTAGCGATTCGTCCTCTTCTCTTCGTTCGTTTTCAAAGCCACGGTGGTTCACTTAAGATTTTCACTTTTGTTCTTACAATATCAATTCGTCCATTCTTTCCAATCATACCTATGGTTCATGAAGACCTTCCCAAGTTTTTCGCTATATCTCCCCTTAATATTTTCCAACGCGAATAAGTAGTATGCAAATCCATTGCTTCTCATGAATTTAATTGATGAAGGATAAGCATAACATAATTCTTATTCTTCTTTCATCAAGTTGATTAATTCCTTCCTTCGGAGATTGTTCATGATGAATAATCTCTCGGTTCTAAGTTGTTCATCTTTTCTTTCTGGAGTTCCAAGTTTTCTATCTTGTCTTGTCGCGAAGCTCCATCTAAATCATGGCAAGGCTTCATCTTGTTCTTTTCAACCTTTGCTTCTTTAATCCTTTTGTTTACCGGAGTTCATCATGGTTGTTCATAAAGGATTTAACTCATTCTCGTCAAGGATTTAGGTCCGTCAAGATTCTTGTTGGAGCTCAAGTATCCCTCTTTTTGCATACCGAAGTGCAACTAATTCTTCCTTGTCTTTCAGACATGTTGTTTCGCATCTTTTCTTTCGTGTCAAGCAAACAATCATTGCTGTTTATGGCCGGTTATCACCTCATAATTTTTGAGATGTTTTCCATAAGCCCACAACAAGCTTATTCTTTTGTTGTTGATTTTCTCAACAACTCCATTCAACCCTTCCTCGTAAGGATGCTTTCCAAATTCAATTGTTGTACAAGTTGTCATTTTCTCCTCCATTCACTTCTTTCAAACGATTTAGCTTCCATTCTTTTGTTCCGGAGGCATGGTGATGTTGCTCTCTTCGAACCATCATCTCGTTTTGTCAAGATCATGTTCTTTTCCTTCCTTATCCCATTTAACCGGAGTGTGGTGTTCTCTTTTGAAGTTATTTTCATCTGATCAACTTTTCCTTCTCTTTTCTTCCAGAGTGCTCTCAACTTTGTTCATCTCCGTTGTATTATTTCTTTCAAGTTATTCAACCTTCTAAGGTTCTTTGGTTTCACTCGTTGGCCAAAGAAGCAACTTTAACTTACATCCTCCCTTTCCCTTCCTTTTCGTTCCTAATATCTCGGGACGAGATCTTCTGTTAGTGGAGGAGTGTTGTGACGCCCAGACACCGATGCTCCAGATGCCTTCCATTTATTTGCATTGTCGTCATGTGTTTCAACTGTTTGTTTCCATGATCGCGATGAGTGCCATTGTCATATTTCGCTTCTTGCATCATGTTCATCATTTGGTTATTTTGCATTGCCATGCCCATCTTTATCATGTTGCATTTGTGCCTCTTGTCATGTTGCATTCTCATAATCATCATGTGCATTATCATATTCATGCATGTTACATTGTTGCATGCTCCATGTATGATCATGCATCATCACCTCCTCCTTCCTTCTTCTTTCTTTCATTTTCGCAAGTAACTCGTCCTCCATAAATGTTCATTCTTTTCCAGATGCTAGTTCACCATGCCTAAACCCTCTCTGCCAATTTTCTGCTCATTTGAACATGTGTTGGTTGGGTTCAAAAATGGCTCAAGTTTGAATTTAGTTCAAACTTGAATTATTTTTATATCCTTAAAAATGTCCAAACCAGTTTATTCAAATTGTGCATATTTCCAGGACTCCATAAATATCTTCATCCCTGCCAAATTCCATATCTTCCCTTGCCTTTCTTTTCTTCCAAGTTTTCTATCTAAAGAAAAAGGGAAAAAAAGAAATGAGGAGAGAAAGGAAGAGAAGCCCAGCAGCAGACCCCGCAGCCCACATGTTTCTCTTCCCAGCCAGCCTAGCCCCTCTCCCTCACAGCCACCTGCTCCCCACCTGACGCCACCTTCCTCCTCGAGAGACAGAGCGCTCGCGTCATTGCCATGAGCTTCACGAACGCCGAGGTCGTGTCATCTGCCCCCTCCCCTATATAATCCCCTCGGCGTCCGCACCTACCCCTAGGGTTTCCTCATGGCCGCCGCCACCTAGGGGCCTCTCCCCTGCCCTCCTTATCCCTCCCCGTGAGCACCCAAGAGAAATAGAGAGCACCAGCTTGTCGCCGACGTGCTCCCAGTCAAGTCCAGCCGCAACCAAGGTGCGCAGGAGTATCTCCAAGTTCCACTTCATCCCCGACGTCCTCTGCGTTGCGGTGGGATGCCAAGGCCGCAACGCCCACATCCTCTTCTTCCTCTGCTTCGTCTTCTTCAGGGACCAAGCACTGTCGCCTTCGCCGTGTCCCCGTCATTGCATCCCTTAGTCCTTGTTCAAGTCGTTGTGTCCTACGGGACCGTGGTGAGCCTCTGCTCCTTCCCATCCTCTTCCCCATCATATTCCGTTGTCGTTGTTGCTGTTTTCTGCGCGCTCCCCTATCTGCTTGCCTCACCCTGCTGCACGCCTGCATGCCCCGCCGAGGCCATGGCCGAATGCCTCGACCATCAAGGCCGTCCCTTGTTTGGTTTGTCTGGTTTCAGATTTCTCTGATCTTTTGGTCACCCAGCACAACCACCCATCCAGCCTGCTACTCCCCGCACGCCCGCGCATTCCATGCACGTCCTGCTCCTGCGCATCCACATGCATGTCGCCTCTGTTCTGTTCATGTCGTCAGCCATGGCCGAAGCCATGAGAAGCGAGGTTTGGATTCATGTGTGCCCAACCTGTCCACACACCATGCGCACGCCCACAATAGCCGCAACATGCACAACATGATGCCCACCTTGTCTATGCACCTTGCATAACTCCGATGTAGCTACTGGCTTGTCGTGCTTCACCGCCATGGCCTTAGGATCATGCCTGCACACAACCACACATGCGGGCATGCATGCGCTCATCCCTTTGCAGCTCCCTCATCCTTTTCCACACCCCCGCCGGCGCTCTTCATCCGCTTTTGCCGCCGCGTTGCTCGCCGGCGTCCACACCGAGCATCCCCGGTGATCCATGGCCAAAATCTCGTCCTGGTCCACTTAATTTGTAGTATTGTTTATTGCACTTTGCCATGCCATGCCTCATTAAACTGGACATGCATCATACTTAATTGTGCATCATGCCATGTTTATGTGATGGTTGTTCACCGTGATGTATTCTTCTTTCCGGTTCTGCTTCTTCTCGATAGTTTCGGTTTCGTTGCAATTGTGAGGATCCGTTCGACTATGTTGCTTCGTCTACTTCATGGACTCGTTCTTCTTCCTAGGGGGATTTCAGGCAAGATTGCTGTCACCTTGGATCTCACTACTATCTTTGCTATGCTAGTTGTCTCGATGCTATTTCTATGTCGCGCTAGCTACCACTTGTTTATCAAGCCTCCCAAATTGCCATCATAGCCTCTAATCTTTTTAACCCTCATAGCAAACCATTGTTTGGCTATGTTACCGCTTTGCTCCGCCCCTCTTATAGCGTTGCTAGTTGTATGTGCAGTTGCAGGTTGTTCCATGTTGGGACATGGATATCATGGGATATCACAATATCTCTTATTTAAGTAATGAATCTATATACTTGTTAAAGGGTGGAAGGCTCGGCCTTTTGCTTGGTGTTTTGTTCCACTCTTGCCGCGATAGTTTCCATCATACCGGTGTTATGTTTCTTGATTTTGCGTGCCTAACATGATGAGGGTTTATGGGCCCCTCTTGATAGTTCGCTTTGAGTAAAACTCTTCCAACAAGGCCCAACATTGGTTTTACCATTTGCCTAATAACAACCAAAACTTGCATAGGGACTGGCTAGCACCCGATGACTTAATTAATCAACCCCCGGGCTAGTGCTCCTCATGAGAGTTGGTCCAAACTAGAGCCCCTTACAGCGCCGCCACGGGGAAACTCGAGGACTAGTTTTAGTTGTGCGGATTGTTCATCCGGTCGTGGCCTGAGACGAGATACGTGCAGCTACTATCAAGGTGTCGGCACGCCGGGAGGTCTTGCTGGTTTTGTTTTACCATTGTCGAAATGTCTTGTGCACCGGGTTTCCGAGTCTGACTGGACGGTGCCGAGATGGAGGATTGTGTCTGTGGATCGTGAGCTTGTCATGGGCTAAGTTAGTTCACCCCTGCAGGGTTTAAACTTTTGAGAGCCGTGACGTGGTTATGTGGCAGATGGGAATTTGTTAATATCCAGTTGTAGTGAACTTGAAGTGAACTCAATTAAAATACACCAACCACGTGCGTAACTGTGACTGTCTCCTTTCGGGGAAGTTTGAGAGGAGAACACGGTTGGGTTATGTTTGAACGTAAGTAGTTCAGGATCACTTCGTGATCATTACTACTTTGCGACCGTTTCCGTAGTTTCTCATGTTACTCTTGTAATGGTAAGTTCCACCATAAAATGCTTAGTCGCTTGCTGCAACCTCACCACTTATCCATTCCATACCCATTAAGTTTTGCTAGTCTTGATACCCATGGTAATGGGATTGCTGAGTCCTCATGCCTCACAGATTACTACAACAACAGTTGTAGGTACCGGTAACGCGATGATCATGACGTGAGAGCGATGTTTACTTGTTTTGGAGATCTTCTTCTTCTTCGTCGATCTTGGGATAGGTTCCTGGTCGGCAGCCTGGGCTAGCAGTGTGGATCTCGTTTGAGTTTCTGTTTGTGTTGCATCCGTAGTCGGATGTTGTTCCCATATATGATGTTTGATGTATTCTTGTGGCATTGTATGCCCTTTGTATGTATCCCCATCTATTATGTAATGGTACGATGTAATGATATCCACCTTGCAAAAGTGTTTCAATATGCGACTCTATCCTTGGTGGGACCTTTGATTTCCCCTCGGATAGGATCTCATATTGGGCATGACAATGCAACTTCTCTTTGAGATCTTGAAAGGCTTCAAGGACAGATAAGTTGGGTGTTCTAGTTGGGTAGATGAAGTTCCATCATTGCTTGGAAAAGGGCAACCCCAGAATAAATGAAAGAGATTTTCCTCCTGCTGCCAATTGAGAGTAGCACAGTTATAATCTTCCAAAACAAAGGTCTTTCTCCTAAGCAGATTCCTTGTGTTCAGTCTTTCATGAAGTAGCATCCAGAAGAAAACTTTTTGTTTTGGCTGACAAGAACTTTTCCATAGCCAAATGAAATGTTGAGGCACCAATTTGAAACCAATTAGAGCCATGTATGCCTTTTTTGAAGAATAGAATTAATTGCCCCAAATATAGCTCCAAGTATCATTCATTTCTATGAATTCTGAGTGCTTGACTTCTAGACAAACGGCCTACATGTGAGGAAATTCCTCATGAGCTTGTGTGGACAAAGGTATGTGGAACATATCCTCGATGTTTCAGTGTTGATCATTTGGTGCACACTTTCCTGGGGGTAGATCACAAAAGTGAATAAGTGTGGGAATTTTTTTCATGATATTGTCATGCCAGAGATCTTCCCAGAATAAAGCACTTTTGCCATCTCCAACATTGCATCTAGAAATAGCCTTGTAATGATCAAGAAGAGCTAAGTTTGATTTCCACCAGAAAGACCCCACCTGATGTTCTCTTGGCAATTGACTAGTAGATTAATAGGTTTCACAAATAAGATTAACTCAAGGAATATTATGTATATTGAAGAATTCAGGCAGATTTTTGATTAGAAGTGTTTTGTTCTGGACATAGAGATCCAAAATACTCAAACCCCCTTGATCCTTGGGTCTACACACTATGCTCCAAGAAACTATGGCAGGCCTTCTATCCTCCATGTCTGGGCTTCTCCATAAGCAATGCCTTAAATATTTGACAATTTGCTTCTTGATAGTGATTGGGATGTCGAGGCAGCACATGCAGAAAATTGGAGGTGAAGCCAAAATAGATTTAACCAATAATATTTTGCCAGCCTGAGTCATGAAGGTGGCAAGCCCAGCCAATCTCTTTGCAATCTTGGATACTATGGGGAGGCATTGTCCCACAGTAGCTTTTAATAATCCCAGGGGAAGACCTAAATATGTGAAAGGGAATTGTCCTCTGGCACAATTGATAGTATTGGTGAAAAATTGAACCCTCTCTTCTTCAATATTGATTGAGACCATGAATGATTTAGCCTAATTAACCATCAAGCCAGTGGTAGCTGCAAAAGAATTTAGGAGGGCCTTGAGGCAGAGTAGTTGTCTAGAATTGAAAGGCATCACCACTTGGGTATCATCTCCGTAATGAATTCCAGGAAAGTCAGGGCATGAGTTAACTTGAAGAGAGGCAGAGATAATTCCCAGATTCATAGCCTTGTTGAGAATAGTCTATAAAAAGTCTGCAGCCAGCACAAATAATAGAGGGGAGAGTGGGTCTCCTGGTTTGACACCCCTTAAACAATAAAATTTCTTGCTAGGAACACCATTCAGTAAAACTGTAGAGGTGGCGGAGTTAAAAGTGCCTGAATCCAATTGATCCACTTTTCACCAAATCCTTTAGCTCCGAGGATATCAATAATAGTTTGGTGTTCAATTGTATCAAAAGCTTTTTCAAAGTCAAGCTTTAACACAACAATTTCTTCTCCTGACTTGTAGCATTGATGAATATATTCATAGGCCCAACCCAAGCAATCTTGGATTACTCTGTCCTTCAGAAAGCCATATTGATTTACATGTATCATTTGAAGTATCACTTTCTGCAATCTGTTTGCCAGGATTTTTGTGATTAATTTGAGCACCCCATTCAATAGAGAAATTGGCATGAAATCATTAGGAGAAGTGGGCACTTCTTTTTTGGGAACTAAGGTAATGAAGGAGGTTTTGATGCTCTCAAGAGAAACATTTCCAGCATGGAAGTCCATGATTAACTGTCTAACATCTTCACCAATAATATCCCAGTAAGCCCTCAGAAATTCATTGTTAAAACCATCTGGGCCAGGAGATTTGTCAATGCATAGATTTTTTTACCACTCCATTAATTTCTTCCGTAGTAAAAGGCAATTCTAGGTCCTGGAAAATGGAGTTTGGAATTTGTTGAAAAAATAACCTATGTAGATCAGAGTGCATAGAATGGCCCTCAGACTGGCCCAATCTCTTTTTAAAAGCCTCCGAAAGAATTGCTGCTTTGC
Source organism: Triticum dicoccoides (assembly GCF_002162155.2). Classification (NCBI taxonomy): domain Eukaryota; kingdom Viridiplantae; phylum Streptophyta; class Magnoliopsida; order Poales; family Poaceae; genus Triticum; species Triticum dicoccoides. The sequence goes on from NC_041386.1 coordinate 343,597,750, forward strand.
CTGCATGGTCGGTAACCTCAACTTGGTCCTCATTTAGTAACATAGCAATCTTATTGTGTCTGTGATTAATTGAAGCTTTAGCATGAAATAATTTGGTGTTCTCATCTCCAAATTTGACCCCTTTAATTTTTCCTCTTTCCTTCCAATAATTTTTTGGTTGTTTAGCACAATTCGGAGATATTCCTTGAGCATGTCCCTACAATTCCATTCATGTGAACTGAGTTTTCTGAATTCTTCAATGAGGTCCCAAAAGAAGATACAATCATTAAGATCTTGAATGGTATTCTTGAGACTTGACAGACTTTTTGCCCACAACTTAATAGCTCTCCTTAGGTTTTTAAACTTAGCATTAATCCTTTTTGCAGCATCAGTGTGCCCTATAGGGATATACCAAGGATTCAATATAATTTCTTTGAAATCACTGTGTTGCAACCAGTAATTCTCAAATCTAAAACCTTGGACTTAGGTATAGTTGTACCAACTTTGATCATACAAGGCTGGTGATCAGAAGCAGGTTTAGCCATAGGGGGGATGTGGTATCTCCATAAGAAATTAGCCATGAGGCTGAGGTGAAAAGCCAATCGGATTTTTCAAGAAGTGGGTTATCTTGCATGTTACTCCAACTGAATTGTCTGCCTGTTAAGGGCAACTCAACTAGTCCAGAGTTGCTAATTGCCTCATTAAATAAGAGCATCTGGTTCACATCCCCACCAGGCTTATTCCTATTATTTGGAGATCTAATGAAGTTGAAGTCACCCATAACAATCCAATCCATGTTAGAAAACCATTGACTAAATTCAGCTTTGTCTTCCTGTATACATGGCCCGTAATTGTTGGTTAAGACCCATGACTGATTATTAGAATTGCAAATGAATTTGACAGCCAGGGAAAATCTATTCTAAAACATCAAGGATCCAGTAAAACGAGACCCGTTCCAAGCAATGACTCAAAATCCTCTCTTTTGGTTTCTTGCAAACATACAATGCGAGCAGCACTTTCTTAAATTTTTTGTCTCAAAGCCAACCATTTATCAGGGGAGTTAAGGCCTCTAATGCTCCAGTTTAAGATACTCCAAGATCAGTTGTTATTCATTGTAACTAATATGGAGAGCAGGAAAAAAATTTCAAGGTCTGTCCCTTGAATAAGCAAACAGACGGTCACACATATGCACCATACACATCAGACACCATCTCATAACAAAAAAGTGGCATAATCTAGCATAAGTGACCCACAGGTTTTGGGGCAAAGAGGTCTCCATCAAAAGGACCAGATTACAGATATCCTTACAACATTCTAATAAAGTCCACATAATCAAAATACAGCCCTTAAAAATAACACTACAAGGGCCTAGCCAACCAAAGATCTTCTTGTAGGGGGACTTGATCATCATTTCTTTCCTTTGGCCTTGTCTCCAGTGGCCTTGGGCACCCCAGCCATTCCTCCTTGCTCCCTCATCTTTGGCTTCTTAGACAACTTCTCATGCAGTTCCTCCTCAGCCACCTATAGAAGGATTTTGTGAGATTTTTGACCACATGAAAGTTTGTAACAAGAGGAAGTGCATTACATGGTAGACAAACATTGCCAAAGCAAGAATTTCTTTTGAAACCAATATTCTCAAGTCTAATTATGTCACTCCTCCTTACCTCAGTTTCAACTAGAGGGCCTTTTCCTCTCCTTTTCCTTGTGCCAATGCCCTCCAAAATTTGAGGAGTGTCTTTGTTATGAGAAACAACATGAGTCTGTGTTAAAGTGGTCTCAAGTTTGTCCTTCTCAATCTTTTCATGAACCTCCTGCAAACAACTGGGTGCTTGAGAAACATAACAAGTTTCGGTTATGTGGAATTCAAAAACATTATCTCCTACACAATTGGAAGTTAGTAGTTGCCACAAAGATGACTTAAGTAGGTGCAAAGTCCAGCCAAACTTATCAGGAGTTAACAGGAGGTGCAGAATGAAATTAAACCAGCTTACAGGGATCATAATCTTGAACAAGTTCTCCTTGTTGGAAGTAGCAAGAGCAAAATTTGTCACCCACAAGTCTAGGCCCTCTTCTGAAATTAGGTGAGCCCCATCAATCATACATATAGCATGTTGCTCAACTATGGTATCCAAGTTAACTGAAGATGAAGGGGAGCCCACACAGGTACCTTTGCTAGAAGAATGTGCTACCTTGGGTGAAGAGATTATGTTTTCCATAGCCCTGCTAGAGAAAGCATCGAGAGCAACATTAGAGAGAGGGATTGGGTCTTCCCCTACAGAAATGATGCTACCACAGCATCTCCAGAAGCTGGGACATCTCTAGTAGACAGTTGAGGATCAGCAAAGTCATCCTGCCTCAAAACATGGCCCTCATTGAGGGTTTCAGTAAGCTGGACAGCAGGGGCATCCTCCAGACTTGGTGGTGCAACTAGAGGGACAAGCTCAAGTTGATTAATGACTGGCTCAAACATATGAATGTCAGAGGCATTATTGTTGACAGAAGTACCAGCTTGCTCCTGAACATCAACAGGTGCAGAGACTATAGCAAAAGCAGAATCAATGGAAAAAGTAGGGACTGGCTCCTCTCCAAGATTGACAAGTGGATCATTGTGTATCAATTGAGCTTCTGGCTCTTCATTAGCATAGGCAATAAAAATGTTATGTAAACCCGCACCCAGGGGGATTGAGAACACCTTGAGTGACGTCATCATATGGTTGCAGAGCTAAAACCAGATTGTTATGAGAGTGATCTCCTTCAGACAGAGAAATAGTTGTTATTGTGATATTGTGTGGGGATCCATCATCCTCATTAACTGTCATTTTAGCTTGAAGATTATCTTCAACAAGGTTCAGATTAACAAGCTAAGGGAAAGCCTAATGCCCTTGCTCATCCCATTCATCCCAATCCTCATTGTTGGTAGCTACATTGTTAATAGGGGGGCAATGTGAAACCCTGGGAAATCATTGGCATTTTGAGGAATAGGATGGGGATCAACATCAGGAGGAGGGATAGGATCTTCATCCTCAGGCCCACCACCTTGCAGCTCATCTAAAATAACTTCAACTAAACTAGTCCATGATTCCTCTTCAAAACCTTCACCTTCAGACCAGCGAATGCTTTTAGGAATGTCAATCAGATCAGTGCACCTAGCCTTGACCAAGACCTTGCCCCTTCCAGCATCTTCCTTTTCCCAGTTAATAATACGGCCAAACTTAGCAATGGCCATAGCAATATATTCAGTGTTGCAGTGGTCGAATGGGACCCCCACAATCAACATCCAGCAAACTCTATTAAAGTTGAGACTCCTCCAGTTTCTACCCTGATCATGCAGCACAAACGATAGGAAGACATCGCCAAATGCATGCGGACTCTGATGAATGAGTCTATCTCTGTCTCTAATATGGATGAAATGCACATAGGCTTCACCAAATGGGCAGGGCTGGATGCTGCCATGGCCTACTTGTTCTACGCCCTCCAAGAACTCCTCAACTACTTCATGAGCATTGTGGAAATGAACCTCATTCGGAAGTGGCTGGATAGTCACAATCACCCATGCTTCATGGCGACGAGGACGGCACAGCAGAACCACACAAGCCACTCCATTCCGGCCCTTGATCTACTGAATCTGAAACCCAGGATGGACAAAAGGATGTGGATCAATCGGAATGTTGGTCATCGCCGGAGAGACCTCCCCGGAGACGCTCAGCAGCGGCGGGGTTTGTGGGGAGCTTGTCGAAGTAGAGTTGGTGGGTAGAACAGAGGCAAAATGTGGAGAGGCAAGGAGCGGTCTTAGCTGGAAGTTTGGAAATAGTCTCGAGATGAGCTCCCTAAATGATGTGACTTGCGTGATTTGACAGTGCGGCCCACTTGCCCGAAACCATCCACTAACCACCCCAGGGGCCCAAGCCCACTCTAGTGGGCTGGGGAAGCAGTCATAACGGAGGAAAGGCCACAACCCAGGGAGGTTTGGCACCGAACAGTTGCGCGCCATATGGCCCAATTCCCCGCATGCATGGTACACGACATGCATGTAAGAACAAGAATCACGTCGATCAGAGTAGTCAAATTGCACCGTTGGTGACTCATTGACAGGCTCATTAAGACTGGGGGTAATTGAGCTAGAGCCCTGATTTTGCTCATCATGAAGGCGCCCCGATAACCGCTTGAAAACTGACCTGCGATGGTGGGGAAAGGCATGAGGACTCCGGCGATCGCCGTAGGCCGGAACAATGGCTTTTCCATTTTTACCAACTAAGATCCATTCACGATCCTCATCAGCATAAAAAGCGGCCTCTTCACGGATCCAATTAGGACGCTCATTGCCCCAAAGGCTAAAAGCAATATCAAACTCTATTTCACTAACTCTACCAGCATTGTAAATAGCAAAACCCATAGATTTTGAGGCCACCGTGAACTTGAAGGAGCGATCCTTAAGCTGACGAACACAAAAACCTTGGGCATAGCCCCCAAAAGAAGCTTGAAGTGCAACACTAACCGTATGCACATCCAACTTGAAGGAAGCATGGTAGAATGAAAGATGAGGATGAATTCCTTGGGCCTGAATCCAGGAGAGAATAGCATGGAGTGCCGAAACTTGGATCTCATCTTTGCTTGGAAAAGCTTACCACGATCAAAGTTGAGGGCAAAAGGGGCCATGGCGACGACCGTAAAGAAGTGGAGCACAGGAGGTGGCCAATCGAGACTGAAGTGACCAAACAATTGGGATGGGATGGCCGTCGGGGCCGAAGTGGCCACCGGCGCAGGTGCCGGCCTAGTTGCTGGCCAAGTCGCCTCTCAGCAAGACTTCAATAGAACCAAAACAAATCATTACATCTTTTCTCCTACCCTCCCGTGGCACTGGGGTCCATATAGAAACTAAGGGATATTAAGGCCTCCTTTTAATATAGAACCGGAACAAAGGATTAATACAAAGTGAATACATAAACTCCTCAAATTACGGTCATCACCGGAAAGTATCCCGACTTCTGTCACTCCGGGGTTTACGGGTCATAACACGTAATAGGTGACTATAACTTGCAAGATCGGATCTAGAACATAGATATAATTGTGATAACATAAACGGTTTAGATCTGAAATCATGGCACCCAGGCCCAAAGTGACAAGCATTAAGCATGGCAAAGTCATAGCAACATCAATCTCAGAACATAATGGATACTAGGGATCAAGCCCTAACAAAACTAACTCGATTACACGATGAATCTCATCCAACTCCTCACCGACCAGTGAGCCTATGAAGGAATTACTTACTCCCGGTGGGGAGCATTATGGAATTGGCGATGGAGAAGGGTTGGTGATGACGAAGATCGAAGATACCCCTCTCCGGAGCCCCAAACGGACTCTAGATCTGGCCTCCCGATGAAGAAGAGGAGGTGGCGGTAGCTCCATCTCATGAAACATGATAATTCTTCCTCCTTGATATTTTCCTCCAAAAATAGAATTTTATAGAGTTGGAATTAGGGTCTGTGGGGCCATGAGGTGGGCACAATACACCTGGGCGCGCCAGCAGGGGGGCACGCCCTAGTGGTTTGTGCTCACCTAGGGCCCCACCCCAGTGGTTCTTGGCTCCATTATTTTTATTTTATCCCATAAAAAATCTCCAAAAAGTTTCATGCCATTCCAAGAACATTTATTTCTGCACAAAAACAACACCATGGTAGTTGTGCTGAAAATAGCGTCAGCCTGGGTTAGTTTCATTCAAATCATGCATATTAGAGTCCAAAACAAGAGGAAAACCATTAGGAAAAGTAGATACGACGGAGACGTATCAACTCCCCCAAACTTAAGCCTTTGCTTGTCCTCAAGCTATTCAGTTGATAAACTAAAAGTGAAAAAGAAAAACTTTTATGCACTCTTTTGCTCTTGTTTACATAAATAAGCTTAAGTAGCACCCAAGTTTTTAGAAAAGATCATGACTAGCCATGTTGACAATATATCTTAAAAATTATATTAACTCATATCAATGACATAATCAACTAGCGAGCAATAATAAGATATCTCAAATGACAACACTTTGTCAAAATAACCATGATATAATATGACAATAGTGGTATCTCGCTATCCCTTTTTGAGACCGCAAAACATAAATGCAGAGCCCCTCCAAAGTTCGGGACTGGGAATCCCTATTACCGCCCCTCTCATGCAAGGATGAGTGAATAAACACTCATCATGAGAATAACCTGCTTAGCATGGAAGATACTGACTACCTCCTATCACTCTATGAACAATCCAATCACACAAAAAAGGTATTTATATGAAGTTTTTAGAGGTGGCATATGTGAATTTACTTAGATCACCAGGGTAATACCGCATATAGGTAGGTATATGGTGGACTCATCTAGAATAACTTGGGTTTCAGTATTTTTGACGCACAAGCAGCATTCCCGCTTTGTACAGGCGAAGGCTAGCAAAGAGGTTGAGAAGTAGCCAGCTAGAGAGCGAAAATGGTCATGAACATGCATTACACATAAGTAACATTGGATACTAGCGTGAGTAGGATATGAACACCATGAACATAAATATCATAGAGGCTATGTTGGTTTTGATTCAACTACATGCATGAACATGTGGCAAGTCAAGCCACTCGAACATTCAGAGGAAGATACCATATCATCGCACTACATCATTTTAACGCAATGTTGACATCCAAGATAAATCATTATCCACTCCTAGCTACTTAAGCATGGCATGAGAAACTATAATCTCTAAGGGTCATTGCAAACATGTTTAATCATAATAGGCTGAATCATGGATGCTAGGTTAAACATATCTACTAAAACAGAACAAGTTGAGTTCATACCTGTTTCTCTTTGCCATAACCAATTCATCAAATATCATCATTATTATCTTTCCCTTGCACGAACAAATGATATGAAAATAATAATAGTGCCAGAATGCCATGGACTAAGCTGGAATCTGCAAACATTTTATTCAAAGGAGAGGATAAGGTAATTTGGGCTCTTCGTTAGATCAATAGCAATGCAAATCAGAGCCACTCAACATTTTCATCATGGTCTTCTCCTTCTTATGACTCAACAAAAAGAAAAGAGTTTTATAGAAACACACTGATTTTTTTGGAGTTTTTAGTTTTTCTTGAAGAAGGCAAATTAATAGGAAGAAAAACAAAAACGAGAAAAATTATTTACACGGGAAAGCTCCCAACAAGGAAAAGAAGAATTGAGAAATCTTTTTGTGTTTTCTTTTTAATACTAAAGCTAACTACACTAGAAAGAAAAACTGAAAAGAAGCAAACACGTTTTTTGGATTTTCTCAAAGTTTTTCAAACACACAAGAAGAAAGTGAGACACTAAATCTAGCATGGACAGTACAATGAAAAAAATGGAGACACGGACAACTGGAATGAAGTGTGTAGACATGAATGTAATGTCAGTGAAAACATGTACTCCCCGAATCCTAGGCTTTTGGCCTAGTTTGGTGATCACCACTTGAAGAAGCCATCAGGTCCTATGTTGAAGTGTTGTGGAGCGGGAACCTGAGCGTCCCACTCCTGAGGCTCCTCCTCTGCTGCCGCCTTGTTGTTTTGGTAGGCGGCAATGTCCGCAGGCATGTTCCTGTATCCGCCCCTAGCAATAGAATCAAACAAAGCAGGTGCAGGCAAAGGAATAACATCACGAGTGATTTCGCCAAATACTAGGTTATAAGGAACATCTATAGTAGTGTTCTCGCCATCAATGAAGTGATGATGTGCCATAGCCTGGCGATCTATGTAAACCTTGGGTAAGGGATAATCATGCTGGCGTATCTGAACATTAAAGTGACTCGCTAAGCGAGTAGCATAAATACTGCCATGAATTTTATCACTGGACCTGTTAAGTTTAAGGCAGCGGGCCACAATAGCTCCTAAGCTATAAGTATTATCGCCATAAAGTGTGCAGCGTAAGACAACGAAATCCGAGGCACCCAGTGCACCAACCTTCTCTCTAGCTAGTAAGCACTTCGTAATGAATAAAGCAAATTAATGCACAGGAGAAAATGCAATCTAGTGGCAGTGACACTCGACACCCCTCTCTCATCTCCTTCTGACAGAGTATGATAAAAGTCCTCGAATTCTCTAGGCCTAGGCTCTCTTATTTCCCGTCAGAAGGGATCAAGCATATATCACAAAATTCAGTAAGTGGTATCTGATGAGTTTCAATATATAAATTAAACTGCACCTCAGGAGGGCATTCCTACCTATGAAATGAAAACTTTGCACGAAGGAATTTGTGAGGAGATGATATTGTTCACACTCAGCTGCGATGAAGTCGATGAGGCTGGCATTAGCAGCAAATTGTGCAAACTCGTGAAGGATTCTAGCTCCATCCATGAATGGGTTGTGCGGCCATTCACATGGTCGTATGTCAACCATTCTCTGGGCGCGGAGATCATTCTCTAACGACTCCCCAATAACCCCCTTGGAGCTCTTCTTGGAAGCAAACTTCCTAAAGAAACTCATCCTTTTCCTATGAATAAAATTCTAAAAAATTTAGTCCACAAATTTTTCTCAACCAAACTTCACAAGATTGATAGCAACTACTCATAGGGATGCATAGAGGCCATATCTTGCATTCAACCTACTTAGAAGTCTAGGAATTCAATATGCAATCTCATCTATAACAGCACCAAGAGTAGCTAATTATTCAATATAAAAACCACTAAAGCAAAAACTATCTGGACCACTGGAGAAGTCACATACCAAGTATTAATCCCCCAAAATGGTTTCAGAAATGGAGCTTCGAGCAAAGAGATTGAAATCCGTGGGTTTGAGAGCAAGAATACGAGAGAGAGAGAGAGAGAGAGAGCAATGGTGATTTTTTCTGGAGGTAGGTGATGACATGGGCTAAAGAGGTAAGTGAGGGGCGGCACGTGTGGACCACAAACCACCAGGGCGCGCCTAGGGCTACTGGCGCGTCCAAGTGGTTTGTGCCCACTAGGTAGTCCCCCTCTGATGTTATTTGCATCAAAAATTCAGAAAAAAATTTGTATTAAATTTTCAGGGCATTCTGAGAACTTTTATTTTTGGGTCATTTTTTTATTGCATGAGAAATTCAAAAAATCAAGCAACACTCGGGATAGAGTGGTTCCTGAGTCATTTTACATCCTCTAGACATTAATCTAACAACATGATCATTGATATTATTATTCATTTCATCAAGCAACTCTTTTTGAGATTTAGCAAATTGTTCTAGTTGAGTTTGAACCATAGTGGCATGTTTTCCTACACCTCTAACATCATTTGAGATTCTAAATAAAAAGTCACTCAAGCAAGCAATCATATCAAAATTGTATTTCAATTGGTTCATAACATTTGCATTGAAATGATCTTGTTTCTAAAATAATTATCAAACTCATAAAGGCATTGACTAGGATGCATATTATAAGGATTGTCATTATCATTGAATTTCATTAGAGAGTTTACCTCTACCACCTTGGGAGGTGGTGTGTCAAGCCCATGTATTACCTCAATAGGAGGTAATTTTTTGACATCCTCAGCTTTAATACCTTTTTCCTACGTAGATTTCTTTGCCCCTTGCATATCTTTGGGACTGAGATATAAGATACCCCTCTTCTTCTGACTGGGCTTATGCCGTGGTTCAGGAAGAGTCTAATCATCATAATTTTTCAGTATGTTATTCAATAATTCCTCAACTTTTTCAACAGGTCGTTCCCTGAAAACACAACCATCACAACTGTCTAAGAAGTCCCTAGAAGTATTGGTTAGTCCATTATAGAAGATATCTAGTATTTCATTTTTCTTGAGAGGATGGTTAGGCAAAGCATTAAGCAATTGGAGAAGCCTCCCCCAAGCTTGTGGGAGACTCTCTTCTTCAATTTGCACAAAATTAACATTTCCTGTCAGGCAGCTTGTTTCTTATGAGCAGGAAAATATTATTCAGAGAAATAATAAATCATATCCTAGGGACTACACATGCAACGAGGAGCAAGAGTATAATACCAAATCTTAGCATCACACTTTAATGAGAATGGAAATAACTTGAGAATATTATAGTAGCGAATCTTCTCATCATGAGAAAATAGGGTGGCTATATCATTGAGTTCTGTGAGGTGTGCGGCAGCAGTTTTAGTTTCATAACCATGGAAAGGACCAGATTTGACCAAAGTAATTAACTCTGGGTCAACAAAGAATTCATAATCGTTATCATCAACAAAGATAGGTGAAGTAGCAAACTTAGAATCACATTTCATTCTAGGATTCAATGATTTCTCTTTCAGTTTGCATAATAATTTCTTGAGATCATCTCTATCATTGCAAGCACGAAAGTCTCGAGATGTCTCCTCATCCATAACATAACCTTCTACTATCTTAGGCAATTCATATCTAGGAGGACTAGGTATAATAGGTGTTTCAAGATTTTCAGTTTCAAGCACTTCATAAGTTTCAATGATCTCATTAGTTTCAGTAATTTCATTCTCTTTAGTTCTCGCAATTTGTTCATCAAGAAAATCACCTAGTGGCACACTATCGTCAAGCAAGGTACTAGCATCATCATGAGTACCACTCACAGATGTAGCATCATCAATAACATGCGACATATCAGGATTGATAACATGCGGTGGTGTTGCAAGTCTACTCAAAAATAGAAGGTGAATCAAGTGCAGAGCTAGATGGCAGTTCCTTAACTCCCATTGTCTTAGAGGGAAATATCTTATTCTTGGTATCCTTGAGATTCTTCATACTGATAAATAGATAATAATCCCAAGGGACTCATCAAATACAACTATTCTCCCCAACAACGGCCCCAGAAAAAGGTCTTGATGACCCACAAGTATAGGGGATCGCAACAGTTTTCGATGGTAAAGTATTCAACCCAAATTTATTGATTTGACACAAGGGGAGCCAAAGAATATTTGCAAGTATTAGCAGCTGAGTTGTCAATTTAACCACACCCAGAGATTAATTATCTACAGCAAAGTGATCAGTAGCAAAGTAGTATGATGGTTTTGATAGTAGTAGCAACAGTAATAGTAACACTACTGTAGGATGCTTCTAACGCGACACTACAATAAGAGACCCTTTGACGACACTGTGTGCGATGCAATAGTCACAAATGGTGGTGTAAAAAACCCGTCAAAAAAGGTGCAAAACGTTTGCGATGACGGATGCATCAAACATGGTTCAGATTTTAGTTGCGTGTGCGATGCAGGGCATACGGTTCAGTTCAAAGAGCTGTTTGCGATGAGGAGGAACAAAAGAAATGGGCATCCAGATGAAGGTGTGTGCGATATACAACATATGGTTCACTCGGATGAACTGTTTGTGATTAGGCAACACAAAAGAAATGGTCAGTCGGAACAAGGTGTGTGTGATATACGGCATACAGTTCACTCGGATGAACTGTTTGCGTTGAGCCAAGAGAACAAAAATGGTTCAATTTAACAAGATGTGTGTGATACGCGGCTAACAGGTCTGTAATCGGAAATGTGTGGGAAGACCGAAAACAACACATACGATTCCTGTTAACAAGCCGTTTGTGTTGTGAGCAAACAATTGCTTGTATACAATTGTCAATGATTGATGAAATCATCACCGACGGGTTCCATTGTTTAGTCCGTGTGCGATGTGCTTTGCTCTATCTACAGAGCATCAACATATATACTTAAAAATACAAGATTGCAAAACCAAATTAAGCATACAGTTACAAAGTGACTACACACATAACATTCCACACACCAAAGTAAGCAATTACATGCATACTAAACTAGGAGAAACGCGGATCTAATCATCTATTTATTGTTGCGACGAAGCTTCCCATTGCACTACTTCCGGCTGGATCCTTGACCATTTTGGGGAAGGAGGCACTTCCTCATGTCAACGATCCGCCTGTACAAGTCGTAGCTCGTGTGTGCCTCCTTGGCCGCGTACACGACGTGAGCTTTGTCGAGTATCTTCATCTAGGCTGAGTGCCAGGAACGCTTGTCCTTGTTGCATGAATCCTTCACATCTCTGTAGTAGGGGTCGATGATGTGCTCAGCAAGATGAACCAGTGAGTCCTTCTCATGCTCCTTGTTGCCCCAGATCTTGTATTGGCCCTGTATGTCGACAAGATTCTGGCAGGCGATGACCAAATTCTTGAGCGGCTATACATCGTTGGTGATGTCCACCGTAGCGAACATGTAGTGGGGGCTGTTGATAAACCTGGCGAAACGCTCGCAAGGCCTTGTGGCTAGATAGTAGTGGTATACGAGGACTTGGTGGCGCACGCACATCTGGGCGATGGCGACCTTGGCACGAGACCCGGCACGAGCGCGGGTGTACTCGAGGTCGAACGCGACCACCTTGTACTTCTCCTCGGCAAGCAACAACTCCATGATGTGGATGGAGTGCTCCACCCAGATCGGGTCGTTGGTGTAAACCATCGAGAAGTCTGTGAACCTTCTATGGGAGTCCACCACGGCATGAATGGTGAACTGCTGCTCGTCGTCGGCAGCCGCTCGTAGCGCCATTGGAGCAGTGCAAGATACCCTCTAAGAATTTTTCGTGGTGGTTGTGCTTCTTGCAATGGTGGGGCATGATTGAAAGGTTGAGGAGACACAAGGGTTAAATGGCCGCTATAATAAATGGTGGCCGGCTGGCGTATAATCATCACGTCTTGTCACGTCGTTCATGGCAGAGGATTCCAGTGCATGCTTGACAACACCGCACCGCACGCGTTTCGTTTGACCACATGTGGGCTCGAAGAGGTGCGAAATGTATCGTCAGTGAGCCTGTTCCCACGCAACAGCGTAGTTTACCGTGCAAGCTTCCCGCCCTTCTAGTTTGGCCACATGTCGGCTAGAAGAGGGACAAATCATGGGCGTTATGGGCCAAAGCTTTGTAAAAACGAAGTGTGTGGAATGACTTCAGTCATACACTACTACAGGATGCTGCTAACGCGACACTACGATCAGAGACCCTTTCAGGAAACTGTGTGCAATGCATTAATCACAAACGAGGATGTAAAAAAACCGTCAAAAAAGGTGCAAAACGTTTGCAATGGAGGATGCATCAAACACTGTTCAGATTTTAATTGCGTGTGTGATCCAGGGCATACCATTCAGTCCAATGAACTGTTTGCGATGAGGCGGAACAAAAGAAATGGGCAGTCTGATGAAGGCGTGTGCGATGTAGAGCATATGGCTCACTCGGATGAACTGTTGGTGATTAGGCAACACAAAAGAAACGGTCAGCCAAATCAAGGTGTGTGTGATTGAGGGCTTACACTTCAGAAGGGTTAACTGTTTACGATTAGTCAACAGAATAGAAATGGGTAAGCCAGATCAAAGTGTCTGCGATTGATGGCGTACACTTCACATGGATGAACTATTTGCGATTAGCCATAATAAACTGAAACAATTAGATAGATTAACATGTGTGCGCAAGACGGGCACACCCATTCTAATTAAAAGAAGCGTGCGCGATGTTAATAGCAAGCGCGCACGGTTGTTGGAACAAGACGTGTGCTGACATTGCCTATTGCGGTGCACCCTATGGTGCAAACGCCACATATGCGGCAAAGAAGGCGTACGTGCCCACGTTACGCCTTTTGGGAATAGTGCCGCACTTATAACTGTCAGTACATTTTGAGTATGCACCCCGTCACATTCCAAATTGCAAACCTTTTCACACCAATCAAAACCTAAATGGTTTCCCACTTAGGAGTGTATTACTACTCGGTTATAAATACTACTACTCCAATATGACTGTACATTCCCCCTCAACTCCTCATCCACAAAAAGTCAAAAACAAACAAGTCATTCATCATCGTTCCCTTGCGTCCGCCATGGCCAGCGTGAGTTCTGGGTCGAGAGGTTGCCACCAGGGAGAGGCGAGCCTGGAAGCGGGAGCACGAGAGATGTCCTGCCTCTCTGCGAAAGCAACCAACATGTCCCGCCACATGGCCGTAGCAGCAGAGAGGTCCCACCACACTGTCGAAGCAGCACGGAGAACCTGTCACGCCATCGATGCAGCAGACTGGTCCGGCCGCGCCGCAGAAGCCGAAGAGATGTCCCGCCGCACCGCGAATGCAGCAGAGATGTCCTCCCGCGCCGTGGCGGCCTGGGAAAATGCCTCTCGGGCAGGCGAGGACTCTTACAGGCGCATGCATGCACTCATCCTCAGGCAGATGTATCAGATCTCCAGGTGGGCGAGGTTGCAGGATGACCTGAAAGCCTTGTTTGAATAGTCTACCGATGTCATCCAGCAACTAAATGAGAGCAACGCAAAGCTCCGGGCCGAGCGCGGCCTGCTAAGGGCGAAGATCGTCGGAAGTGCAGAGCAGCAGGAGCAGACCACTGCCTTGTTGAAGAGGACCGACGTCATCGTTGAGAAACTTATGGACGAGAATGCCATGCTGCACATCGAGCGTAGAAGGCTGGTGGAGGAATCCGTGGATGCCCTCAACCAGCATCTTGAGGACAAGAAAAAGCTCATCGCCGCCCGCCGCGGAGACTAGTTCCCTAGAGATCAGCGAGCCAGATCGTTGTCTTCCTTTTTCTTTTGCCCTTGTGTATATCAGGCGTTGCAACATGTGGCTTTCTTAATTATGTTTATAAATATGTAAGACAATTATTATCCAATGTCATCGTCCTTATATTCATCATGCTTTCTATAAGTCGCAGTCGATGCTATATTGGTCCGTCGGATCTTACATCAAGACCCGTGCAAAACTTTCTTTTATATTTTCATTTTCCTCTCTTAAATCTCAGTCCAGTGAGACATATAGCCACGCCATAGAATAGGTGCTCGGGTGACATTAATGGAGACGTTGGGAGGGAGGTGCATGGCGGGTAGCGGTCAAAAGGGCTCTCCTCCCGATGAGCATGCGTAGGGGTCTTATCGCACACCTCCCATACTCAAATGGCTACCCCGCACGACACCTCCTAGCCAATAAAAAAAGGGGCGCGTGGCCGCACGTAATTGGCAAGTCGAACGCCCACGGTTTCAATAATACTTGTGTTTCCGATTTGTAACGTGAGAACACTTGTTCCAAAATAACTTTGTTGATTGTTAATGTGTGCGCCTTCGCAAATCGGATAGAAAAATTACCACAACATGTTGGTGCCATGTCATGAGACCATGCCAAGTTTCATGATTTTCAAGTGTGTTCTGGAATAACAAGAATTAAAAAATCAAGTTTTTTAGTCTTTCCGGCCGAGCCACGATGCCCAGATGTTTGAATTTCACTCCCATCTCTTGCATGGGACCTGGAAATTCACCCAAGGACACACATGTGATTTTTCAAACAACATTGGTGCACTGGGGCATGTGCTTGTAGTTCAAATTTGAATTATACACATTAAATGCATAGAAACTCAATTAATGTACAAAAAGGCCAAACGAACTCGGAATAATTCCAAAATTTAGCACGATACTTCTATTTGGTCTAATCTAGCTATGTAAAAAAACAAGGCGAGAGAAGGCAGTGTACGTATGTCGTTTCGCACACAGAGGTGACACGTTCCCTCTCAGAACCACGAGCCTTCTTGAGGGAAGCTCCGGTTTGCAAGAAGCTCACACCAAATCTTGTCCCAATTCAGCCAAAAAAATTACCGTAGCATGTTGGTGCCATGTGATGACACCTGCCAAGTTTCTTGATTTTCAGGCGTGTTTTGGAATTACAAGAATTGAAAAACCAAGTTTCTGAATCTTTCCGGCCGAGCCACGACGCACAGATGTTTGAATTTCACTCCAATCTCTTGCATGGGACCTAGAAATTCACCCCAAGGACACACATGTGATTTTTCAAATGACTTTGGTGCACTGGAGCCTGTGCTTGTGGTTCAAATTTGAATTATGCACATTTAATGCCCAGAAACTCAATTAATGTATAAAAAGGCGAAACAAACCCGGAATAATTCCCAAATTTAGCATGGTACTTCTATTTGGTCTAATTTGGCTCTGTAAAAAAATTAAGGCAGGAGAAGGCAATGTACATATGTCATTTCGCACACGGAGGTGACATGTTCCCTCTCAGAACCACGAGCCTTCTTGAGGGAAGCTCTGTTTGCAAGAAGCTTACGCCAAAGCTTGTCCCAATTCGGCCAAAAAAATTACCGCAACATGTTGGTTCCATGTCATGAGCCCATGCCAAGATTCATGATTTTCAAGCGTGTTTTGGAATTACAAGAATTAAAAAACCAAGTTTCTCAATCTTTCCGGCCGAGCCACGACGCCCAGATGTTAGAATTTCACTCCCATCTCTTGCATGGGACCTAGAAATTCACCCAAGGACACACATGTGATTTTTCAAACAACTTTGGTGCACTGGAGCCTGTGCTTGTAGTTCAAATTTGAATTATGCACATTAAATGCCCAGAAACTCAATTAGTGTATAAAAAAGGCCAAACGAACCCGGAATAATTCCAAAATTTAGCACGGCACTTCTATTTGGTCTAATCTGGCTGTGTAAAAAATTAAGGCAGGAGAAGGAAGTGTGCGTATGTCATTTCGCACACGGAGGTGACACGTTCCCTCTCGGAACCACGAGCCTTCTTGAGGGAAGCTCCGGTTTGCAAGAAGCTTACACCAAAGCTTGTCCCAATTCGGCCAAAAAAATTACCGCAGCATGTTGGTGCCATGTCATGAGACCATGCCAAGTTTCATGATTTTCAGGCGTGTTTTGGAATTACAGGAATTAAAAAAAACCAAGTTTCTCAATCTTTCCGGCCGAGGCACGATGCCCAGGTCTTTGAATTTCAATCCCATCTCTGGCATGGGACCTAGAAATTCACTGAAGGACACACACGTGATTTTTCAAACAACTTCGGTGTACTGGAGCCTATGCTTGTAGTTCAAATTTTAATAATGCACATTAAATGCCCAGAAACTCTATTAATGTATAAAAAAGGCCAAATGAACCAAGAATAATTCCAACATTTAGCACGGTACATCTATTTGGTCTAATCTGGTTGTGTAAAAAATTAAGGCGGGAGAAGGCAGTGTACGTATGTTGTTTCCCACACGATGGTGACATGTTCCCCCTCAGAACCACGAGCCTTCTTGAGGGAAGCTCCGGTTTGCAAGAAGCTTACACCAAAGCGTGTCCCAATTCGTCCAAAAAAATTACCGCAGCATGTTGGTGCCATGTCATGAGACCATGCCAATGTTCATGATTTTCAAGTGTGTTTTGGAATTACAGGAAATAAAAAACCAAGTTTCTCAATCTTTCCGGCCGAGCCACGACGCCCAGATGTTTGAATTTCACTCCCATCTGTGGCATGCGACCTAGAAATTCACCCAAGGACACACACATGATTTTTCAAACAACTTTGGTGCACTGGAGCCTGTGCTTGTAGTTCAAATTTGAATTATGCACATCAAATGCCCAGAAACTCAATTAATGTATAAAAAAGGCCAAACGAACCCGAAATAATTCCAAAATTTAGCGCGGTACTTCTATTTGGTCTAATCTGGCTGTGTAAAAAATTAAGGTAGGAGAAGGAAATGTACGTATGTCATTTCGCACACGAAGGTGGCACGTTCCCTCTCGGAACCACGAGCCTTCTTGAGGGAAGCTCTGGTTTGCAAGAAGCTTACACCGAAGCTTGTCCCAATACGGCCAAAAAAATTACCGCAGCATGTTGGTGCCATGTCATGAGACCATGCCAAGTTTCATGATTTTCAGGCGTGTTTTGGAATTACAGGAATGAAAAAAAAACCAAGTTTCTCAATCTGTGAATTACAGGCGATACTCAGGAGTCCCCCTTGGCGCACGAACAGCAAGTAGGGAGGTGTGATGCGGGTGGATCCACCGTTCTACGTCTGCAGAGCCCGGCTGCGCGCGTGCCTCACCCAGCGATGGTCCCGACCGGAAACCAGGATGGGGCCACGGAGTGAGGGGCTACATGACCAGTTAGGCTCCTGAGTCGAGATGCTCAGGAGTCCCCCTTGACGCTCAAACGGCTTTCGTACCTTGGCTCCGCTCGGGGAGAGACGTGCGACGAACCAGGCCCGGGGGGGACCTGGCCGGGCAGCGTGCGTCTGGGTGTGACCCAGGCGCAGCCCCCGTGCCCAGCCCCCTCGCACGGCACTCCCGAAGGGAGGCGTTACGATGAGTCTAGACACTAAGCTCTGGGCTCCCTGACGTTGATGCGGCCCGGGGGCCACCCTCAGTTGTTTATCACCAGCACGAGCATAGTGCTACCGTATGTGTATGGGCATAGCCGCTCCTCGGCAGTGTCGTCAGCCAGCGCGGAGCATGGTTCTTCCACTGGTACGTGGGAGGGGGCCCCCTCCGGGAGGATCCCCCGGGGCGTGTACAGCCCCGCCCAGACACGTGGCTGGCACGGTAGGGCCTGGCGAGGTGTCTTGGCACCCGTGAGCCAGCGCGGGACTCATAGGGCCCTACCTCTAGGCGGGTTGCGCCTAGCACTGGGCCTTATCTTGTGATGTGTCCCTGCAAATTTGGTTAGATGTCGGCACTCTACGTCCTCGGGTCCCGACCCTCGAGCTGGTCTCAGCCGTCGATGGTATGCCAGGTCGCGATGCCATGGACAAAGCCAGAGAGTGAGGGCTAGAGAGCCAGTAAGAGCCCTGAGTCGCGATGCTCAGGTGCCCCCCCTTTAACGTGCAAGTAGTCGACATGGAGGAGAAGAGGTGCCATAGACCGGCATCAAATAATCAAGCATGGTGGGTCTAACGCATAATCGGAAATAAACGCAAACGGGATACATGCCACTGGGCCTGGCCCGAGCGGCTTGGGGATCATGCAGCCTGAGGGGCGCCACCAACAAGTTAAGCTAACAACATGGAACAAAGGGATACATGCCGCAGGGACGGACCCAGCGGCCTGGGAATAATGCAGCCCTGGGGGCGCTCCCAGCTGGAAGTAAAACTCGAAAGATGTCATCTGATGATGTTCAGGACGAAGGGGTGTTGGTGAAGCAGGCTCAGGGGGCTGCGGGAGCCGATCCTCACGAGCCCCCAGGCCCAGGGGCCTCGGGAGGCTCCGGAGGCGCTGGCGGCTCCTCGCGGGCCATCTCCATCTCCGCCAGGGCTACGGAACGCCTGGCCTCTCGTACCTCCGTGATGCCCCTCATGAGGCGCTGGTACGCGTCAGCCACGTTCGGCAAGCCGTAAGGCATGCGAACGTAGCTGTGGGGTGGACCTCCGCACCGCCCCACTCGCGAGGGCTAGAGGCGCTCCAGAGAGGCGACTCGGTTGAGCCCTAGTATGTCGATGCAGACGCGCAGCCCACCATCCTCGCCTGGATGGGGGGCCACTTCTGGTAGGCGACGGGCTCCTCTCATGACTCTTGACTCCTGTAGCTCCTGAATGGCCTTGCTAACGAACTCCTGTGGGTCTGGATCTCCTTGCCTTGCTCCTTCTTGAGGGAAACATGCTTCAAAACACGCCTCCATGTGGTGCCCAAGCGCCTCCCTCGTGACCGTAGCTAGGTCGGTGGCCCTCCAGGGGAGAGCCCCCGAGCCCTGCCTGAGGAGGGCGCCGGGCGCGCTTTCCTATGTGATGGAGGGAGGCTCCCCCTGGGCAGGCGCGGGCCCAGAGGGGCCTGCCTCCTGAGTGGTCGAGCCGGACAATGTTTTCTTCTTCTTGGGGGTGGTCTCGGGAAGCCTCGTGCTTCCGCTATCCGGGTCTTCCAGTGATGCGGCCTGAAAGGCTCGTTCCAGGTAACACACCGCGTCCTTCTCTTCACAGGGCACCGTGATGACTCCGCCACTTCCTGGCATCTTGAGGACGTTGTAGCCGTGGTGAGTTGCGGCCATGAACTTGGCCAGCGCTGGGTATCCAAGGATGGCGTTGTACGGCAGGCGAATGTGAGCGATGTCAAAGTCGATGAGCTCGGTGCGGTAGTTGTCGCGTGCCCCGAAGGTGACAGGGAGGCGGACCTGCCCAATCGGGACCGTGGAGCCGTCAGTGATGCCGGAGAAGGGCTTGGTTGGCTGAAGCTGGCCGTAGGGCACTTGGAGGTTGTTGAACGTCTCCACGGACAGGACGTTGAGCCCTGTCCCGCCATCGATGAGGGTCTTGGTGACCACCATGTTGCTGATGATTGGGGAACAAAGCATCGGAGGACTCCGGCTGTTGCCGCACACTTGAGCTGATCTGCTAAGCTGAACATGATGGCGCAGGACGACCACCTGAGAGGACATGTGGCTTCGAGTCTGGGGAGTGTTGCGTTCACTTCACGGGCGAACTGCTTGAAGGTGCGCTGAGAGGCTGGGGCTTGTGCTCCGCCCAAGATGCAGGCGATCGCGCGCGGCTCCTGGAAGCCCCCAGCCTCCTCGTCCTGATGGCGGTCCTCGTTTCTCCTTGGCTGCGGCGGCAGCGGTGGGAGGCTTGCGTTGCCTAGCAGGCGATCCTCGCGAGGCTGATCCCTCCATCCTCTCTCGCGAGGCGGGTCTTGCCAGCGATCCTCACGAGGTTGGTCACGCCACCCTTGGCGCGGCCCATGGTCTTCCCAGCGTCCTGTGTTTCTTCCTCCTCCTCGACCGTAGCCCCCGGTCACTGCGGTCGGGGCGACGGCCAATCCATCCTTCACGCACGGCTCAGAGTTCTTGGCATTCATTGGTGTTGTGGGTGTGGAGGTCGTGGTACACGTAGTACTGGCTGCCCTTGGGAGGTTTGGGCTGATCTCTGCCCCGCTTGGTGTCTGGTTCTGCCGCGAGCACTGCAGCTCCCTTGCGCTTCACATCCTTGGCCTTGAGCTTCTTCTCTTCTGGGTCTGCGGCAGGCAGCTCGAGGAGGGAGAGACTCCCCTCCTCAGCCCTGGCGCACTTGTTTGCCAAGTTGAACAGCTCCAAGGAAGTGCACAGGTCTTCATGCATCGCCAACTCCTCCTTCATCTTGACGTCGCACACTCCGTCGGAGAAAGCTGAGATGATGGCCTCCTCAGTCACCTTGGGGATCTTGAGGCGTGCGTCGTTGAAGCGCTGGATGTACTTCTGCAGGGTCTCCCCGGGTTGTTGCTTGATGCGGCGCATGTCGCTCACGACGGGTGGCCGGTCGCGAGTACCTTGGAAGTTGGCGATGAAGCAGGTACGCATCTCTTCCCAAGAGGAGATTGTGCCTGGAGCCAGGTTCAGGAGCCAGGTGCGGGCCTCGTCCTTGAGCGCCATGGGAAACCAGTTCGCCATGACCTTCTCGTCTCTGTTGGCAGCTTCGATGCCCTGCTCGTAGAGCTGGAGGAACTCCACAGGGGCGGCCGTGCCGTCGTAGCGAGGAGGCAGGTCTGGTTTGAACTTGCCGGGCCATGCGATGCTGCGTAGTTCAGTGGTGTAGGCGCGGCAGCCTGCTGTGGCCACGGGAGGCCTTAGGTAACGGAGAGCCTGGTCTTGCATGTCCCCACGCGCTGGAGCAGGGGGATGGTCGCGACGTGCTGGAGCAGGGAGTGCCCGGGCAGCTTCTGGCTGGCGAGGGACTTCTTGGCAGCTCTGTTCTTGCTGCGCTGGCACCTGACGGAGCGGGTTCCGCCCAAGGGGCATGCGCCTTGGAGCCATGGCGTCTTCTTGAGGAGGAGGCGGCCGGGGCGCCGCCGGAGCCTCTTCGCCCGCACGGGGCGGGGTGCGGTGTAGCGGAATGGACGGCGCGGAAGAGCCCCCTGCAGCGCGGACGAGCTCAGCGACGCGGTCGAGCCATTCTTCGTAAACATCATCGACGGGACGGTAGCGTAGGAGCTCGTTTGCCGCGATGAGTGCAGCCCGAGCCTCCATGGGCGCGCGGAGCGTGCGGGACGAAGATCCAGCTGGGGCGAGCGAGGGAGTTGCGGTGCGGCCGTCTTGCCGCACGGACGGATGCTGGGATGATGCTTGCCGCTCGTCCCCCGCCGGGCCGGTGGCGGCATTGACGGCAGGTGACGGGGAACGGCGTGGATGCCGGCCGACAGGGGCCGTCTGGGCGACGCGGGAAGCGAGTCCGGCCCAGCGCTCGGCGCGGGCCCGACGAGCGTCAGACATGGTCGTGACGGTCGGAGGAGAACGGGGCGGTGGAAGACGAATTCCGCCGCACCCCTACCTGGCGCGCCAAATGTCGGATTTCGGGTTCCGGCAGACCCTTGAGGTTCGAACACTGGGGTGCGCGCGGAGATTTCGCCTCCTACCTACCTGCACCCCTCCGCCATGCTAAGATCTAAACTAAGGAAAGAACAACACAAGAGACACAGGGTTTATACTGGTTCGGGCCACCGTTGTGGTGTAATACCCTACTCCAGTGTGTGGTGTGTGGATTGCCCCTTGGGCTGATGATGATGAACAATACAAGGAAGAACAGCCTCGCGAGGGTCTGTTCTTGGCTGAGGCGATGAACTGCTGGGAGGAGTTCAGCCACCTTTCTCTCTCTCTGCTCTCCTTTGGCTGACCCTTCTAACGAGCCTCTTCCTTCCTACCTCTTTTTCATCCTCCCCTCTATGTGGGTGGCTGGTCCTATTTATAGAGGCCCTGGTCCTCTTCCCAAATATTGAGCGGGAAGGGAGCCAAAAATGGAGGGCTAATTTGAAGGAGGACAACAAGTATCAGCTATCCTGACAAAAGTAGTATTCGCCTGCGCAAAGCTCTGGTGATGACGCCGTCTTGGGCTCCACGGTGATCTCCGTCTCGTAGTCCTACTGGTCTTGGTCTTGTTGCACCGAAATGGCAACCTTTGCCTGATGCCTCGGTACTCCGCGGCTGCGCTTGCCCCCTTTGCACCAAAGAGGAAAGGAGGACGCTGCGCGGGCTGGCACCCGCCTGGCGCCCTGAGTTGTCATGGCTTGCATCATGGGCACCTCGTGAGGTACCCCGCCTTGATCTCTCCTCCTCCTCGTGAGCCAGCCTGATGAGGCCATGCCTGAGGAAGCTTCACGTCGTCCGCCCCGCGAGGCTTGGCCCCTCGCGAGGGCCTTGGGTTTGTGTTGGTGAAGATGGGCCGTGCTAGGCCCCCCTTTGAGCCACGCCGCAGGCCGCAGGCAGGCAAGTCTGGGGACCCCCGTTCCCAGAACGCCGATAGCATGTAGCTCAAATTTGATTTTTGCACATTATACTAGTAGAAAATCAATCAATTAATTTACTAAACATCTTAATGATATCTATTTTTTTAAATTAAAATGTCCCTCCTTTGGTAACATATGTTCACCGCGCGATAATTTAACATGCATTGTAGTTGAGGTGTATTCGCGCTATGTGTGTTGGTGTGTGCATCTGGGGGGTGGCGGGTGGCTCGCAGTACACTACGAGTTGTGAGGCACCGTGTGGGTTCGCCGGTTTGTTAGGCAGGTGCCACTTCAGAGTCATGAATTCGTTATTTAAAACATTACACAAGCCTTTCATACATACATGTTTTGGCCACATGTAGTCAATGGTTGTCCTACATGACACTCGATACTCGCGTGTGATGCTTTCTGTGGGCCCACGAGGTCATCTTCCATCACTTTGACGAACAACCGACAGTGAGGTTAATTTCACCAGCAAGGTAGAATCTTTTTTGTTTGTGTTATGGTGGTATATAGTACGCGTCGGAGAGGTGGGATGGGACTAGAATATATACTATACGTACGCGTCTGTGAACAAGTACACCTCATTCATTGTGTGGACTTTTCTATTTCCGAGGCACGTACCACATAAAAGTTGTGAAATTGGCTATTCAAACATCAAACAACACCTGGGCCACATGCATGCATGCGGTGGTTATCCTAGCTACGACACTCACGTGTGACGCTTCCATCTGTGGGCCCATGAGGCCATCGTCGATGCATGCGTCACTTTGACCTACATCGGGAGAGGTTAATTAATTTCACAATCGAGGAGGATTCTTTTTGGGTTGTATTATGGTAGGAGCATATAGTATGCTTCAAAGAGGAGGAAGGGGACCATCATATGTAGTACACTTTATGAACCTTGCTCTATATGGGGGGTTTACGGTTTTGGAGGCATGTGGCACATCAAAGTTGTGCATTCTAGGTATTCAACATATGTTTGGCCCACATGCAAAGTGATGGTGGTTGTCCTCTCGCACCCACTTAAGCAGTTATCAGAGATATCAATGCTTTCCATCTGTGGGCCTGCTTGGTCCATCACTACTTTTTGCCTGACAAAGAGACTGGTTAATTTGACTTAGGAGGGGATTATTTTTTGCTTGTAATACGATATATATAGGTCATGCTCTTGGATGACATGATACAGTTTGAGCACACACACATGCATGTGTACGCATGAATCCCTCCCATCGAGTCGAAGTGGCTAGTACAATGACACATCATGAATCGATCTCGCTCTGTGTGGGGACTGTATGGTTTTCGATGCATGAGCCATAGCAATGTTGTGAAATGGTATTCAAACATGCATGCACGCATCACCTCCATACATATGAATGTAGTGGTTGTCTTCGAATGATACACTCCCTCGCGTGGTTATCGACGACAAGCCTATATATTTGTGGTCCCGCGTTGACATCCATGATCACCTTGACCGACAACAAGATTGGTTACCATGGCACATTCATCCTTTGGTTCGTGTTATCGTAGTATAGGTCATGGTGAGATTCAGACCTAATTAAGTTTGAGCGCATATACTATGCATGCATGCATGCATGTATGCCCTTCGTCGGCTTGAAGTGTGGT
Organism: Triticum dicoccoides; assembly: GCF_002162155.2. Classification (NCBI taxonomy): domain Eukaryota; kingdom Viridiplantae; phylum Streptophyta; class Magnoliopsida; order Poales; family Poaceae; genus Triticum; species Triticum dicoccoides. Next base: position 343,622,295 of record NC_041386.1, read on the forward strand.
GTAACATACATATGCACCGTCAACCTAACCCTCACTCATTGTGGGGATTTATAGTTCGAAATCATGGTGCCACATCAATGTTGTTCCATTGTGTATTCAAAAACACACCTCTCCATACATATGTTTGGGCCACATGCATGCAGTGGTTGTCTTTGGGGATGAGCTACTTGCGTGATTATTGGTGAGATAGCCCATGTCCGGGGTCGCATGGACGGTCATCACTTTGACCAACAACAAGAGAGAGGTTGTACGACCAAGGTGGATTATTCTTCGTCTGGCCCGCCGACTGAAAGTGTGTGTGTGTATGGGGGGGGGGCTGCTACTTCGCACTTTGCTAGGCGAAACATGGTTGGAGAGGGGCATGCATTCTTAGCTTAGGATTCCCTTTGTGCTGACACGAGGTGGGGGCTGCTAGCTACTTCGCACTTTTCTAGGTGAACCTTGGTTGGGGGGGCTTGCATTCATAGCTTAGGATTCCCTTTGTGCCGACACGAGGGGGGGCAAGCAATACCATGCCTTGTGAGATAGGTGCCACATCGAAGTTTCATTTGGTATTTGAACATCGAACCACCCTTTTCATACATAAATTTGGTCCACATGCAAGCGTGTTTGTGTTCTGACCCTCTCCCGTGTCATTTTTTGCCAAATTTATGAACATCAGACAAGTCGGATGACGCAGCAGATATGGTTCACTCAAACTAACCATGTGCCACGCTGGTGCCCCTATCACGCACACATCTGCATAGTACATTGGGCTCCACGAGGCTTCCCCTCTCAAAAATATCTACTCACCTGCAGATTTTTTCTCTTTGGTAACACACAGTTATTGTGTTTTGACTATGTGTGATGTATCTTGTTCCCAATCCCGCCTGCATCCGTCGAAAATATCTGCCCGCCTCAAGGGTTTTTCTGTTTCATAACACACGGTTGTTATCTTCGGACCAAGTGCGATACACCATGATCAAAATTTTCAATAGCCCCGGCATTTCGCTCCCACGTCTGACTCCCGTGTAGTAAAATTTTCAGCACCCACGTCATTTCCACAAACACACCCCCGCCCTCCCCCTCCACACACACACACACACACCAAAACCTCCTCGGGCGCGTGCACACACACACACACCCTCCTTCGCTCGAAACCCTAGCAAGGTCCCTGCCGCTGCCACAAGGCCTCTATTGTCAACATCTGTCGGTTTGCCCGTGCACCTTACCCACTGATCTCCATACCCAGGCCGCACTGAGTTTCTTAGATGACGCCTGCCAAACACCCCCTTTCCCACAGATCCCCATCCCCATCCCCATGGAGCTCGAGGAGCAACTGTCCCAAAAGAGGTGTACCGCGGTCTCTTCACCCGACGTCGCCAAGGAAGCTAACGACCATTACTGGCCGCAGGCACTCAATCAACGGGCTAGAGTATGTGGGTATGTCACAGACGCTGGCTACGACATCGATGTCATCGACAGCGACAGCCTATGTGATAACCCACAAGTATAGGGGATCGCAACAATTTTCGAGGGTAAAGTATTCAACCAAAATTTGTAGATTCGAGACAAGGGAAGCCAAAGAATATTTGAAGGTATTAGCAGCTGAGTTGTCAATTCAACCACACCTGGAAATTAATTATCTGTAGCAAAGTTGATAGTTTTGATAGTGGTGACAGCAACAATAATGTTAGTAACAATGATAGTAGTAGGAACGTAGCAGAAAAATATGGAGAAGTTCGTAGGCATTGGATCGGTTACTTGTTGGATAATATTCATCATGAGACAGTTATAACCTAGGGCGACACGGCACTAGCACCAGTTCATCGATATAATGTAGGCATGTATTCCGTAAATATTCATATGTGCTTTATTAAAAGAACATGCATGCCGTCTTTTGTCCTACCCTCCCATGGCAGCGGGGTCCATATTGGTAACTAAGGGATATTAAGGCCTGCTTTTAATAGAGAACCGAAACAAAGCATTAACACATAGTGAATACGTGAACTCCTCAAACTACGGTCATCACCGAGAGTGGGGCCGGTTATTGTCACACCGGGGTTGCCGGATCATAACACATAGTAGGTTTCTATAACTTGCAAGATCGGATCTAGAACATGGATATAATGATGAATTCATAAACGGTTCAGATCTGAAATCATGGCACCTGGGCCCAAAGTGACAAGCATTAAGCATAGCAAAGTCATAACAACATCAATCTAGGAACATAGTGGATACTAGGGATCATGCCCTAACAAAACTAACTCGATTACATGATGAATCTCATCCAAATCATCACCGACCAACGAGCCTATGAAGGAATTACTCACTCACGGTGGGGAGCATCATGGAATTGGAGATGGAGAAGGGTTGGTGATGACGAAGAACGAAGATCCCCCTCTCCGTAGCCCCCAACCGGACTCCAGGTCTGCCCTCCTGAGGAAGAATAGGGCTTGGCGGCGGCTCCGTCTCGTGGATCGCAATAATTCTTTCTCCTTGGTTTTTCTCCGAAAATAGGAATTTATAGTGTCAGCGTTGCGGTCTGCGGGGCCACCAAGTGGGTACAGCCCACCTGGGTGCGCCAGGAGAAGGGGCACGCCCTGGTGGGTTGTGCCCACCCAGGGGCCCCTCTCCGGTAGGCCTTGGCTCCAGAAATTCTTATATATTATATAAAAATTCCTTAAAAAGTTTCGTTGCATTCCGAGAACTGTTATTTCTGCACAAAAAACAAGACCATGGTAGTTGTGCTGAAAACAGCGTCAGTCCGGGGTTAGTTTCATTCAAATCATGCAAATTAGAGTCCAAAACAAGAGAAAACACGTGAAAAATTATATACGTTGGAGACGTATCACTATGTCATAGGTTAAGTGGCCCACCCCCAACCCCTCGGATTCAACCACCGTCGATCTCATCCATGGCCTCGCTGCTGATCTCCTCTAGATCGCTGTCAACAATTCGCCTTCCTACATCGCCGTCGTGCCCCTTTTGTCATTTCTGAAGGACACATTCTGCAACGCTGGCTTGGGATCCACAGCTTCCAAGTCAGACATCATCACTAGCGACCACGAGGAGGGCACCATCTCCGGCTCTTCCAAGGGGAAAGAGCCCGTCTGCCACATTAGGGAGGGCACCCTACAACCGTGCTATTCCAAGGGGAAGGAGCCCATCTGCAACAACATGGAGCGCATCCAGGGTTTGTGCTCTTCCCACGGGAACGAGCCCATTTGTGACAAGTGAGGAAACCCTACCGGTGTCCTGGGAACGGGCGTACCCATACATGCCTGCCTACGGCCAACAGGCGTGGCTTCGTCAATGGCCCGGTACAACCCAACTTCAGCAACAACAACTCAATACCCTCATGAGGAGCAGCCTCCGTCAATGACACCAAGACCTCGTGAGGAACAACTTCAGCAACAACAACTCAATACCCTCTGTCAATGACACTAAGACCTCCCTACGGGCGGCCTCACTAGGCTGGCTCCCGAGGAGCAGAGATATCAAGGCAAGCTGCACCTCGTGAGGTTCACATGACGTGAGCCATGACGACCAAGGCCAGGCGGGTGCCAGTGGGCGCAGCGTACCAGTTTCCCCTTTGTTGCCAAGGAGTGAAGCACAGACGCAGAGTCCCGAGGAATCAAGCAAATGTTTCCACATCGTTTCAACAAGACCAAGACCGCTAGGACGACGGGACGTAGGTCATCACGGAGACCACCGCAGTGTCACCACCAGAGCCTTTTGTAGGCGAAGACTACTTTTGTTAGGATAGCTTGTACTAGTGTACCCCCTTCAAATTTGGCCATTGTGGGATCCCTTCCCTCCTACATTTGGGAAGAGGACCAAGGCCACTATAAATAGCACTTAGCCACCACCATAGAAAGTGGGATCATTCAGATCATCCTCTCATCCACCAGCTTGTCGAGCCCAAGGACACCTCACCTCCCGAGGTTGTTCCACCACTATACTAGTTCATCCTCAGCCCCTCGAGGCAATCCACCACAAAGATGGAGTAGGGTATTACACCGCAAGGTGGCCCGAACCAGGATAAACCGCTGTGTCTCTTGTCCCTTGGGTTCATCGAGCTAGGTCGTGGAATCATTGAGCAGGCAGAATGGATGGGGAGAGTTCTTCAGACGCACTCTAGTGTTCGAAAATCTCAAGGGTCTGGGGAACCCTGAATCCGACATTTGGCGCAATAGGTAGGGGTGCGTCGAAGCCTCTCTTTCGTCGGTCGACCCGCCGCCGCTCCACCGCCCCCATGGCTGATGCTCGTCGAGCCCGTGCCGAGCGTCGAGCCGCCCTCGCCGCTCGCGTCACCCAGACGGCGCCCATCGATGGGCCTCCCCGTCGTTCTCCATCACCTACCGCCAACGCCGCCACCGGCTCGGCGAGGCACGAGCAACAAGCTTCGTCACAGCACCCCTCCATGTGGCGATATGGACGCACTGCCACCATGTCGCTGACTCCGGCTGGCTTGTCGTCTCACACTCGTCGCGGGCCGGTGGATGCGCAGGTTGCGCTGCTCATGGCGCGTGAGCTCCTGCGTTACCGCCCCGTTGATGACTTCGACGAGGACTGGCTGGACCACATTGCATGCTTATCAGCGCGGCTGCGGGCTCCCCTGCACCATCCCTCTCGCTGCCTCGCCCGCCGCCCGCTGTGGGCGACGTAGCCCATGGAGAACCTCTGCCACCTCCACGTCGGGACGTCGCCCTCGGCCCAAGACACGCGGCCCCACGACTTGACCCGCCGCATAGGGCGTACACGCGCGAAGGAGAAAGCTGCAAGAAGGCGCTACAGCGCTCCCTGCACCACCGCGTCAAGACCCCGCGCTGCCTGTAGTGGCGGCGCGTGAGTGCCAAGACCAGGCTCCACCTCCATGATGGGCTCCCGTGACCACCGCGGGCTGCCGAGGCTTCACTCCGAGCTACCTAGCATCGTTTGGCCGGGCAAGTTCAAGCCCGACCTGACTCCGCGATACAACGGCACCCCTGACCCTACGGAGTTCCTGTAGCTCTACAAGTTGAGCATCGAGGCGCCAACTAAAAGGATCGAGAAGAGGCGTCTAGAGGGGGTGAATAGACTTAGTAAGAAAACTTGCAGTTTTTAATTTCTTTAAGTTGAAGTGGAGTTTTAGCACAATTTTAAACATTCACAATACATATCAAGCAAGCATGACAAGAGTATATGAGCAGCGGAAAGAAAATCATGCAAGTTGCAAGAATGTAAAGGGATGGGATTTGAGTGTGCAAACGCAATTGGAGACACGGAGATTTTTGGCGTGGTTCCGATAGGTGGTGCTATCGTACATCCACGTTGATGGAGACTTCAACCCACGAAGGGTAACTGTTGCGCGAGTCCACGGAGGGCTCCACCCATGAAGGGTCCACGAAGAAGCAACCTTGTCTATCCCACCATGGCCATCACCCATGAAGGACTTTCCTCACTATGGTAGATCTTCACGAAGTATGCGATCTCCTTGCCCGTACAAAATCCTTGGTTCAACTCCACTATCTTGACGGAGGCTCCCAAGTGGCACCTAACCAATCTAGGAGACACCACTCTCCAAAAGGTAATGGAATGTGTGTTGATGATGAACTCCTTGCTCTTGTGCTTCAAATGATAGTCTCCACAACACTCAACTCTTTCTCATAGGTTTGGATTTGGTGGAAAGATGATTTGAGTGGAAAGCAAGTTGGAGAAGGCTAGAGATCAAGATTTATGTGGTTGGAGTGGATTATCTTGACCTCAACACATGAGTAGCTTGTTCTTTCTCAAAAAATGTATGCTGGAAGTGTAGGCATGTCCTGATGGCTCTCCTGGAGAATGAAGAGTGGGTGGAGGGGTATATATAGCCTCCACACAAAAACTAACCGTTACACACAATTGACCAAACTCGGTGGGACCGAATTAGAAAACTCGGTCATACTGATTCAGTTCATAATGTGACCATTAGGCTTTTCGGTGGGACCGATATGATCAACTCGGTGGGACCGATGTGCTAGGGTTAGGGTAAAACCTCATCTCGGTTTGACTGATTACACAAACTCGATGGGACCGATTTGGGTAATAAGTGAAATAGAGAGTTGGTCAAGCAAACTCGATGGGACCGATTGCATATCTCGGTGAGACCGAGATTATTGCAATAGGTAACAGAGAGTTTGTATGCCCGTCTTGGTGAGACCGATATCCCATTGGTGAGACCGAATTGATTAGGGTTTGTGGCAGTTGCTGTGTCAAGTGAACTCGGCGGCGCCGGATGGAAAATTTTCGTGGGGACGAGTTTGACTTTTGGTTTGGGACATATGTGGATATGAGAAAGTGGTTGAGGGTTTTGTAGCATATGACTAAGCATTTTGAGCAAGTAAGCCATTAAGCAACACCTCATCCCCTTTTAATAGTATTGGCTTTCCTATGGACTCAATGTGATCTTGGATCACTAAAAGTAAAAAATGTAGTGTCTTGAGATTGAGCCCATCCTTTGTCCTTAGCATCTTGAAAGGGTTCCATATCCTCTTGTCCACGCCACTCCATCTGTTGAACTTGTCTGAGATATACTAGATGAAAACATTAGTCCAACAAGAGATATGTTGGCATTAATGACCAAAACCACCCAGGGAGCACTTGTGCTTTCAATCTCCCCCTTTTTGGTAATTGATGACAACATACATCAAAGTTTTAGATAAAGATACAGAGAATAACATGTAAAGCTTTGGAAAGACATGTAACATGCATGGGCTCCCCCTTACATGTATGCATCCATGTCAATATGGAATATAAGAGCATGTGAATGCATAATCATGATAGAGCAAGCAATGTGTTACATGTATCTTGGATATACGCATCAGAGCAAATGATGTGAATGTGGGAATTGTAACTTCCTGTTCATGATTCCTCCTTGCAAACAATATGTACATTAGCAAGAAATATTCATGCACATGAGTGTGATGCATATACTTACCTTGTGGTCTTGAGCTGGCTTAGGAAGAGATTAACCTGAGTAAACAAGGTTAGATAACATAGCTACATCTACCACACAGAGCAAAAAAAAAAGAAGCCACAAGAGTAACAAGATTGGGATGACATGTAGATAGGATATAGACATGTTCCCAAAGGATAAAGATATGTAATGAATTCAAGAAATTCCTTCCCTAGCAGTCTTTCTCCCCCCGAATCTTGTATTGGATAATGGGAGAACATAGGGAAACAAAATCAGAGCAAAATAGATCATGAACATAAACACCCAGGGGCACTTGTGCTTTCACCAATGACGACGAGGAGGTCATGGCAAACTGGTTCCCCATGGCTCTCAAGGATGGCGCACGCTCATGGCTCCTGAACCTGCCCACGGGATCGATCTACTCCTGGGAGATATCCGCGAGCGCTTCATCGCCAACTTCCAGGGCACCCCCGACCGCCCGCCTGCCGCGGGTGACCTGCGGCACATCAAGCAGCAGCCAGGGGAAACCTTGCAGCAATACATCAAGTGCTTTAACAGCGTTCGCCTCAAGATCCCCAAGGTTTCAGACGAGGCCATCATCTCGGCATTCTCCGATGGAGTCCGTGATGTCAAGATGAAGCAGGAGCTCGCCATCCATAAGGACCTTTGCTCGACTCTAGAGATGTTCAACATGGCAACCAAGTGCGCGAGAGCTGAGAAAGGGCACCTCTCCCTCCTCGAGCTCCTAGTGGCTGACCCAGAAGACAAGAAGGCCAAGGCCAAGGACGTGAAGCGCAAAGGGGCGGCCATGCTCAAGGCTAAACCAGAGATGAAGTGCGGCTGCGACCACCCAGAGTCATCCAAGGGCAGCCGTCCGTTCTGCATCTTCCACAACGTACATAGCCACAACACCAATGACTTTCAGGAGCTCAGGGACATACGCGATGGACGCCTAGGTCGACGCCTCGAGCGTAATGGTGAAGGCTACGACCGAGGAGTAGGTAGAAGTGGAGGATGTTGGGACGTCCGCGGCCCATGCCAGGAGTGGCGAGATCAGCCTCGCGAGGACCGCTGGCAGGGCCAGCCTCGCGAGGGCGCCTGGAGAGATCAGCCTCGTGAGGACCATCCTCAGGGCAACACCGGCCTCCCTCCGCTGCCACCGTCACCAAGAAGGAACGGCGACCACCACTAGGACGAGGGGGCTGGGGGCTTCCAGGAGCCACGCGCCATCGCCTGCATCTTGGACGGCGCTCAGGCCCCGGCCTCTCAGCACATCTCCAAGCAGTTCGCTCGTGAAGTGAACGCGACCCTCCTCAGGCTCAAGCCCACATGTCTACTCAGGTGGTCCAAGTGCACCATCACCTTCAGCTCGTCCGACCAGCTCAAGTGCATGGCAACTACCGGCGCCCTCCCGATGCTTTGCTCGCTCGTCATCAACAATGTCCTTGTCACCAAGACCCTCATCGATAGTGGTGCGGGGCTCAATGTTCTCTCCATCGAGATGTTCGACTGCCTTCAAGTACCATATGATCAGCTGCAGCCCACCAAGCCTTTCTCAGGAGTGACCAACGGCTCCACCACCCCGATAAGGCAGATCCGCCTCCTTGTCACCTTCGGCCAACGCGACAACTACCGCACTGAGGTCATCGACTTTGACATTGCCCACATCCGTCTTCCATACAATGCCATCCTTGGATATCCAGCCCTGGCCAAGTTCATGGCGGTGACCCATCATGGCTACAATGTCCTCAAGATGCCAAGGAACCGCGACATCATCATGACCACCTACGAGGAGTAGGACACGGTGTGCTCCCTCGAGCACGCCTACCAGGCCGCAATGGTCGAAGACCCAGATAACGAAGGTGCCATCTACCCTCCTGAGGCTGTCCCTAGAAAGAAGAAGCAGCTGCTCCACCAAGACCCTCGAGAGAGTGGTGTCTCTAGCGGCACCACCTCAGGACCTACGCCCACGGATGGGGAGCCTCCCTCTCTTGCATAGGAAGGCACGCCTGGCGCCCTCCTCGGGCTGGGCTTGGGGGATCTCTTCTGGAGGGCCTCTAACTTAGCTAATGTCATGAGGGAGGCGCTCGGGCACCACATGGAGGCATGGTGTGATAGGTGCTCAGGAGTTCATCACCAATGTGATCGAGGAGCTTCAAGAGGTGAGAGCCATGTGCGGCAACCGCCGCTCACCACATCGAGGTGATCGACAGTGACAGCCTAAGGCGGGCTATGTCACAGGTTAAGTGGCCCACCCCCAACCCCTCAGATTCAACCACCGTTGAGGTCATCCATGGCCCCGCTGGTGATATCCTCTGGATCGCTGTCAATAATTTGCCATCCTACATCGCCATCGTGTCCCTTTTGTCATTTCTGAAGGACACGTTCTACGACACTGGCTTGGGATGCACAGCTTCCAAGTCAAACCTCATCAATGGTGACCACCAGGAGGGCACCCTCTCCGGCTCTTCCAAGGGGAAAGAGCCCGTCTGCGACATCAGGGAGGGCACCCTATAGCCATGCTCTTCCAAGGGGAAGTAGCCCGTCTATGAAAACATGGAGCGCATCCAGGGTCCGTGCTCTTCCAACGGGAACGAGCCCATTTGTGACAAGTGAGGAAAACCTGTCGGTGTCCTGGGAACGGGGGTACCCATACTTGCCTGCCTGCGGCCAATAGCATGGCTCCATTAACGACCCACCTCCAGCAAAAACAACTCAAGACCCTCGCGAGGCGAATGACACCAAGACCTCCCTCGGGGCGGTTGTCGGTGTCAAAACCGGCAGATCTCGGCTAGTGGGTCCCGAACTGTGCATCTAAGGTCGATGGTAATAGGAGACAAGGGACATGGTGTTTACCCAGGTTCGGGCCCTCTCTATGGAGGTAATACCCTACATCCTGCTTGATTGATATTGATGTATATGAGTATTACAAGAGTTGATCTACCTCGAGATCGTGGTGGCTAAACCCTAGAGGTCTAGTTTGTATGGCTATGATAATGAGTCTCTTATACGGACTAAGTCCTCTGGTTTATATAGACACCAGGAGGATCTAGGGTTACACAAGGTTAGTCACAAAGAAGGGAATCTACATATCCAGTCGCCAAGCTTGCCTTCCATGCCAAGGAGAGTCCTATCCGGACACGGGTGCAGTCTTTGGTCTTCGTATCTTCATAGCCCATCAGTCCGACCCATGGCTAATAGGCCAGACGCCCGAGGACCCCTTAGTACAGGACTCCCTCAGTAGCCCCTGAATCTGGCTTCAATGACAAGCTATCCAGCGCGTAGTGTTGTCTTCGACATTGCAAGGCGGGTTCCTCCTTCTGAACTCCAAAATAGTCTTCAGATGAATTGATCGTGTCCGGACCTGTAACATACAACCGTAGAGAGTATAGTATTCTATGAATCCAATCTACTGACAACTTTTAGTAATGCACGGTCATGATTCTCGGTCATTATTCGAACTGTTTCCCGTCCCGCCGTCCCATCTTTTGGGGCGTGGTTGTCATTGACACGTCTTGTCGAAGCAGAGATCGTGTCCCCTAGTTGCGGGATTATCATCGATACGAGCGTGGGTAACCCAACCGTCCTGCGGGAAAGATTCCTTAGGAATAGGCAGGTTCTTAGGCTCAGGAGGAGGTGTTCAATACCCGCTGCCTTTATAAAGGAACCAAGGGCCGTCTTTTATGCCAAACATCTCCTCAGCCTTCCCAACCTTGAGTTCTAGCACCCAAGGTTCTATTCATTGTTTCAAGCCTCCCCATCATGTCCGGACCCAGCTCCCAAGGCCGATGGGTGGCTTCCTCCGTTACGGAGGAGGATATTGCAAAACTTCGGGTGGCTAGATATTTGACTGTGGAGGTCCACCATAGGCTTCCTGCTCAAGGACAGGTTATTTCGAGCCCTAGATCTGGCGAGAGGGTCGTATTCATCTCCCACTTCCTCCGGGGGCTAGGGTTCACTCTTCACCCTTTGTCCGGGGGCTAATGTTTTATTATGGACTAGATTTCACGACCTAGCCCCGGACTCTATCCTCCACGTCTCGGCATTTATCATTACATGCAAGGCCTTCCTCCGAATCCCCCCACACTTCAGCTTATGGCTCAAGACTTTCAATGTGAAGCCGAAGGTAGTCGATGGGGAACAGGCGGAGTGCGGCGGTGCTACGATTAGCCAACTCACCAGCACTCCTTGGCCAAATGGTTCTTTTACCGAAACTTCCAATCAATGGTAGCGGGAGTGGTTTTACGTTACGGAGCCCCGCAGCACCAAGTGGGTAGCTGCACCCACATTCCGTCCTGGCCCACCGTTACAGCTTGCATTATGGGTCAACAAGGGGTTGGACTGGGGATCAGTTGATGAAGTGCAGACTTTACAGAGCCGCATCCGAACCCTCCTCGAGAGAGACATCGATCTTATTAATGTGATCCAAGTGATGTTAGTTTGCCGAATCCTGCCATGCCAGCGCAGGTCTCGCCGCATGTGGGAGCTTAATCCAGAAGGACCACAAACCCTCCAACACTTCTTCGGCACCACACACAAAGGGATGTGGAAGTTATTTTTCGGGAAGCGGAACACTACAGAAGATGCTGGCCTTAACTGCAACCGTCCGGATCCCCCGGTAAGCACTTAGCTCCCGAACACTTTGTAATTATGCATACCGTAATATGGTACTGAGCAAGCTATCTTCTTCCAGGGCTGGACAAAGAATGCGGAACTAATTATGTTTTCGGCCCCTTTGCCCGACGACCCAGCGAATCCTGTTCTAACAAGGATGCTAGCCCTGGCACCATACCGGATGCCTGTGAAGGAGGGCGAGGCGGAGAGTGAGAGGACTAAAGATGGCACCTATTCCAAGGGTGCATCGGACATTGTGTCCGGAGGAATCAAAATCCCCTTATCCGAACACAAAAGTGATGGGGGGCAGCTGTCTCCTTTCCTCCTAGGAAGAGAAGGGCCGCCTCCGAAGATTAGGAGAAGTAGGCCCCTAAGCGAGGAACGATGCCTCAGGTGGGTGGCTCGCTCTTGGAGGACGTCGAAGCGCAGTCTCATGACGAGGACAAGCCTCAGGTCACATTGTAAGTGAACAAGGCTGTTTTTAAACATGCCCCGTTCTTTTCTTATAATGCTTGGGATATATATTTTTTGTAGCTCAACACACAGTCTTCCTCAACAATCCTCTTCCTCGGGGGACCTTCTCCCAGAGATGATGGAAAGCGAGATGCCCCCACCGGCCTCTCCGTCCAATAGGGCAGACTACCTCGAGGTGTCGTCACGGAGGGTCTCCCCGACCAACAAGTGGTGCAAGGGATGATGAAGACATTACCCGAAGTTGATACTTCGGTTGCCCAAGGTCCGGGGGACAACAATGAGGGCCCCGAGCAATCCGGTATAAAGTCGGATATGAATAAACAAATCCATTCAAAGGGTGGTCGTACTCTTACTGGAGCCTCCCGAGACCCAGAGGCGCCGCATATCTTGACGAACATGCTATGGCAGGCGTCCATCTTAGAGGAACATCGTACCCTGATGGGCACGGTGGTTGAAAAGGTCCTGTCCGCGAAGAGCAGATTGAATGAGGCCTTTGTGAGCCTACTGAGAGGCTTTGAGGTTTGTACTGTAACATGTGCAATTGTATCTTATTCGCAAAATACACCTGTGTATAGATAGTAGCCCCTGAGACTCGGGTTGGCTTCCCATGGGAGGCGAACGGAGGATCAAGAAGAAATATTCAAAGGACTAATCTGATTAACTTTAACACATGCTGCTTCCCCTTGACTACTTCCCAGATTACGGATGTTGCCGAGCTGCAACAGAAGCTTGATGTGGCCGGGGATGACATTACGTTAACCAATATGCGTCTTGACGAATCGCAAGGTATGTATTCGGGGCAGTCTCTTCACATACATTGTTGTGATATAAGCATTATGCCAAAAGTCATATACTGTAATATGCATGGTTGCAGATGGTGCTGCCGCCGTTGAAATTCTTCGGGCGGAGCTGGCCCAGGCCAAGGAGCAGACCCGGTGTAGCAATGCGGCTGCCGAAAAGGCATCGGCTGAGTTAAAAGCCAAACAAGCTGCTCGGCGTCAAGACGAGGAGAGGATATCCACGATGGCGCTTGAACTAAAAAATGCTGCTATCTGCTATGAACTCCTTGAGAAGGAGAATGAAGCCAAAACGGCTGAAGTTGACAAGGCCTTACGAGAGGCAAGAGAAGCGCGGTCTGAATCCAGAGCCGCATGTGAGGAGATCCGGCAAGCTAGGGAGATTGCGGCTGGTGAGCCATTTTTTCTACAGACTAAGTTCGGTGATCCAAACTATGCTGAGCTTAACCAATTGTGGAGTTCTCTGGACGAGTTTTTAGACTTGCTGAAGAGTTCTTCCGATGTGGCACACTTTTACCAGGTGCAAGAGGGGTATGTAACGGAGATGCTTTTCTGGTCACAATTCAGCACGTCGAAGCGCCCCCTGTTGCCAAATGAGTAGTTGTCCCAATGGTCCGAGCTTCATAGGATATCTGGCGCTGCCATGAAGAACGTCATAACCCGGTTATGGCCAACTGAGCCTGTTCCGAATAGTTACTTCGGCTTGGTACAACGACTTGTTGATGCGGTGCCACGTATTGACGCTGTGAAGTGGTCGGTGTGCATCGAGGGTGCACGGATGGCCTTTGCCCGAGTCAAGACATTCTGGGGGAAGATGAAGGCCATCGATGTTGCGATGAAGAGTCCACCCAAGGGCAAGGACCACCACGAACCGGAGCATTATTTTGAAGACGTCCTAGTGGCCCCCCTTTTGATAGAGGGTCAGTGCTCGAAATACATAATGTTCGAGTGAGGTGTATGAGATTTGTACGAGACAATTTTATAGTTAATCTGTTTTTATATATTGCTCAAAAGTTTGTGTTCCTCCTGTGCGGCCATTTTAATATAATCTGAAAGTTTTCCAGTCATCGGCTTCGGCCCCCTCGTAGGAAGTACGGGGGTGTTCGGAAAAGCATTTGATCACTCTTGACCCAACGTCTTGGTCCGTGAAGGAGGTGCCAATGCGGCGAACCAGGCAACCAGACTATGGGGCGTTAACACTTTCACTTAGCCATAGGAGTTTTACGGTGGGTCTATGACAAAGCCCTGGTATGTAAGCGGCTTATTCATACGATGCGTGTACATATTTGACCGAAAAGTGGTCCTTCGCATGACACGGAGGAATCGCTAGAAATTCCAATAAGTCATCGAGTGGTTGACCAGCTCTCGTCGCATCATGATAGTCAGTTTTCATCTTTCTCTACTAAGGTGCTGAGCCAGGTGAACCGGAAGCACAATCGCAGTAGTTCTCCCTTTACTACCCTAGCCAATAGATCGGAATGTAGGATAGCATGCACAGGAGCCGGGCAACCCAACTATTGACCCAAGACATGATTCGGAGCTGATGCATATAAGGCCAAACTCGCGACGCTGAAGTATGCTGTAAAAGCTATTCGTACTTTGTTGGCAACTCAATTGTTCCCGTACTAAGCCCCTGGCAAGTTTAAGCCGGGGTATATCTTGTGAAACAGCCATAGGAGGCATATTCATTTGCGGAAAGACGCTGATGATTAATTCGGGTATTGTGAACTGGGACCTGAGCGATATGCCAAAAATTACTTGATATATATAAAGGCCACAACCCCAGCTATTTGATATGCCCTGGGTCGAAGGCGGAGGAAAAAGGCATGTTACAGGCTCAAAAAAGAGTACGGTCTACAAAAAGTTATTTTGGACCTCCTGTCGCACGTCTGTGTCGCCTGTCCTTGACGAGGGGTAATCCTTGAAGGAAGTAGCCCCGTAGGTGAGTGTACGGATGCGAACTCCGATAGAGTCGGCCTTAGACGTTTCTCCTTTGTGCCACCTGGTTGTAGGAGCTAATGAAGAAAGAAAAAGGAATGTAGATAAAAATGTTACCGGAGTACTTGCAGACTTGTCCGTATTATCCTTCTGCCAATACCCATGGTATCTTAAGTGCGTAGTTATGTATGCGCGATATAGTTCTAACAGGTATATGAGATGGGCAACGGAAGCCAAACTGCTATTTCTGCTCCAGATTTGATCGATCTTCGGGGGAAAATTGTTTCTGGCCCCCAACATTTGGCTGGTGAACCACTCCGTCGTCCCTATTGCCTGGCGGCCCCCTTCCCTTGTGTTCGGCGTTGAGCTTGCCGGCCTGCTTGGGGACCCAACAATTTCTGTTGGTATGATTAGCTGGTTTATTGGGGTGGCTGTGAATCTGGTAGGGTCGGTCCAGTATCATGTCTAAGTTGGATGGTCCATCTATGTTCGCCTTGAATGGCTTTTTCCGTTGACCGGGCATGGGATTGCTGAATCCGGCGTTGACCATTGTGTCATGTAATCTTTCATTATCATTGCGACTGATGTGTTTACTTCGTCGTGGCTTGCCATTGCAGCCCCGGATTTCGGAAGTGCCCGAGTCGCTGGTGCTATTGCTTCTACAAGCGAGCTAGCTATCTTCCCCTCCACAAAAGCGGGTCATTAGTGCGGTAAGGGCTGTCATGGATCTAGGTCCTTCTTGACCGAGGTGGCGTGCAAGCCATTCATCCCGGACACTGTGTTTAAAGGCCGCAAGCACTTCCACCCCCGAACAGTCGATGATTTGGTTCTTTTTAACTAAGAACCTAGTCCAGAGCTACCTGGCTGACTCTCCGGGCTGCTGGACAATGTGACTTAAGTCATCGGCGTCCGGTGGCCGGACATATGTTCATTGGAAGGTGTCATGAAAGGCGTCTTCCAAATCTTCCCAGCTGCCAATAGAATTTTCCAGCAGACTGTTTAACCAGTACCGAGCTAGTCCTTTGAGGTTTATAGGTAGGTATTTGATGGCATGAAGGTCGTCCCCATAGGCCAAGTGAATATGGAGGAGGAAGTCCTCGATCCATACCGTGGGATCCGTTGTTCCATCGTATGATTCAATATTCATGGGTTTGAAACCGTTTGGGAATTGATGCTCCATTACTTTGTCTGTGAAGAAAAGTGGGTGTGCAGCGCCTCTATGTTGGGCCACACTGCGACGTACCTCCGATGGAGTCCATTTGCGGTTTTCGGCCCGGGCGTGGCTAGGTTTGTCGCGTCCGAATAGGTGGCCGTCGTCGCGTGTCGAGGTATGTCTTTGCGATCCGTAGGTCACTCTTGAATGTCCTGGTCTACTACCCAAGTCCTATTGACGGTCGTATGCACAACCCCGAGCTGTTTTGTTCTTGCCTTTACAGCAAGGTGGGGCGGTCTGGTGTTCGGCTTGAGTTGTCGCTTTGCCTGGACCAAGTTGTGGTTGTCCTCATGCCTTGTGCGATAATGGCACGGGCTCGAGCGCCTTGTCGTCGCCCTAGGGTAGCAATCTACTCTTCAGGTAGCTTTTGGCTGGGCCACTATGGCTGTATTCTTCAGCGGCTAGGACTTTGGTCCATATAACATTGGGTAGATCTTGGTCAGCTTGAAGCTGCTGCTTCTTTTTCAGCCTCCTTGCAGTGGCTATTAGTTGGCGCTTGAAGCCCTCCTGCTCAAGAGGTTCCTCAGGCACGATGAAATCCTCGGTGCCGAGGCTCACCTCATCCTCAGAGACCGGAAGGTAATTGTCGTCCTCTGAATCTTCGTACGTGGCCTGCCCATCTTCACGTTCATTTTGGTCATTAGCTGTATCAACGAGGTCTTCACTGTCTTCGGCATTGTCTTCCATACCGTCAATATTCTCGGAGTCTTAATCAAGTGTATCGGTCGAATCCTCGATCGTGGCTATGAAATGGGTGGTGGGTGGGAAGAAAAGTTCTCCGCTGCCAGCCCCTGGTTCAAGCCGGATATAGTTCGGCTGTGAGTTCTTCTCCAAGGACAGGTTCTTTAAGCAATTTAGCACGTCACCCAAGGGCGAGTGCTGGAAGATGGCTGCGGCGCTGAATAAGATCGATAAACGATCAAGCTCGGCATCCGCGGGCTCACGTGGTTCGGAACTTACGTTCGGAGATGAGTCCGGTGTTCCAGTGACAAAGACGTCGTGAGAGGTTAAGTCTATCTGCGGCTCCAAAGCCGTGAGATCGGTGGCCTCCGTGGTGGGGTGGATCCTCCCGTTTGTGGATGGCGCGGTCTGCTCCGTATCTAAGGCCATAGTGGTTATAGGAGCGATCTCCTGGAAGCGGTTTGATGACAGATTTAGGTCATGATCATCGGGGTGACCGGGAGCGGCTACCGCAGTCTCGAATCCGGCGAAGATCAAGTCTCCACGGATATCCGCAACATAGTTCAAGCTCCCAAATTTGACCTGATGGCCAGGGGCGTAGCTTACGATCTGCTCCAGATGGCCAAGCGAATTGGCCGGCAATGCGAAGCCGCCGAACACAAAGATCTGTCCGGGGAGAAAAGTTTCTCCTTGGACGGCATCATTATTGACGATTGAAGGGGCCATCAAACCTTTTAGCAACAGCACAGAGGAACTCTCAATGAAAGCACCAATGTCGGTGTCAAAACCGGCGGATCTCGGGTAGGGGGTCCCAAACTATGCGTCTAAGGTCGATGGTAACAGGAGACAAGGGACACAGTGTTTACCCAGGTTCGGGCCCTCTCTATGGAGGTGATGTAGGGTAGGACCCTAATCGCCCAATCTTTCACGAAAGGAGCGGAATCCCGCGATGAACACGAGGAACACAAAGGGGAAAATGAGGGGAAACACAAGGGAAATAGGAGAGCAACACTCAAACCAACAAGATAGTCACACACATGCTAGGTCCCCGAATACATAGAGTAAGATACACGATCCACGATCAACTAGAGATGATACACGGTAACCGGTCTTCTCCGTGAGGAGGTCTTGATGTTCTTCCCTAAAGAGGGGTCTTAAATCCGCTTGGGCAATCTTCTCCGAGGAGGTGCGATCTCCGAGGAGAAGGTAACCAAGTGGATGAGCAAAGCTCTCACACAATCATGAGCTATCTCTTTGCTAACCCTAAAACGTAGGTAGGAGAAGAGTATTTATAGTCTAGGTGACGAAAGGGTACACGGGCCTTGGCCCAAGTCGCTGTGCGCAGGCAGGGCCAGAAGTTCCGGGCGCCGGAGGTTCCGGGGAGGGTCCGGCCTAACCCGAGCGTTGGTGTGGGTGGAGATGTGTTGGCATCCAGGGGGCGGGAGGTCCAGGCTGGCCGGAGGTTCCGGGCGCCAGAAGGTCCGGGACGGGGCCCGGGCTAACCCGAGAGTTGGCACACCTGGGCTGGTCGAAGTCATCGGCGGCCGGAAGCTCCGGGTCGGCCGGAAGGTCCAGGGGCCGGAAGTTCCGGGCTCTGGCCAGAGGTTCTGGGCTGTCCAGAGTGTTGACGCCTGTCTTTTCTTCTACAACCCTCGGCTCCGTGTCTTGAGCGTTGTACCTGATCACATAGCATCTCGGACTTAGGCAGTAGCCATCTCTCACTTGAAGAGGAGGGAAACTCAAGTAGGAGTGATGTCACCCCAGATTGAATAGCACGTGCCCTAGCCCTTGTCATGGGCCCACTTGGAGCTTGGATAGTTGAGGTGGCGTCCATGGGGATGGTCGTGGGATGCTCCGCATCATCTCCCCTCCCTTGGGGAAGATCCTTCCTCGGATCGAATTCTTCATCACCATGGACGGGAGAGAGATCTTTGATGTTGAAGATGTCGCTCATGTTGTATTTGTCGCGCAGGAGGTCGATCTTGTAAGCGTTGTCGTTGTAGCGTGCGAGCACCTTGAAGGGTCCATCTGCTCGTGGTCGAAACTTAGACTTGTGTTCTTGTGGAAAGCGGTCCTTGTGAAGGTGTAGCCACACTTGATCACCAATGTTGGAGACCATAGGTTGCTTGTTGATGCTAAGCTTCGTCGCAAGGCGTTGTTCTTGGCACTCGATGGTGTTTCTTGTATCTTCTTACACCTTCTTGAGATGTGTCGCTCGTGCGCTTGCATCCAAATTGATGCTCTCTTGGAGTGGTAGAGGAAGAATATCCAATGGTGACAATGAGTTGAATCCGTAGACGACCTCGAAGGGGGACTTGCTAGTTGTTGAGTGTCTTTCCCGATTGTAGGCGAACTCGGCGATAGGTAGACACTCCTCCCACTACTTGATGTTCTTCTTGATGAGTACTCAAAGTAGAGCGGAGAGTGTGCGGTTGGTCACCTCCATTTGGCCGTCGGTTTGAGGATGGTAAGCCGTGGAAAAGAGTAGCTTGATTCCGAGCTTGGCGCATAGAGTCTTCCAAAAGTAGCTAAGGAACTTGAGGTCGCGGTCAGAGATGATAGTCTTTGGCGCACCATGTAGACACAATATTTCCCTACAAAAGAGATTAGCAACATATGAAGCATCGTATATCTTGTTGCAAGGAATGAAATGTGCCATTTTAGAGAAACGGTCCACAACGACAAATATAGAATCTTTCCCATTTTGAGTCCTAGGAAAACCAAGTACAAAGTCCATGCTAATGTCTTCCCATGGTTGGTATGGAATTGGTAGAGGCATCTAGAGGCCATGAGATTGAGCTTTGGACTTAGCTTTGCGACATGTAGAGCAGTGGTTGGTGAAATGATTGACGTCCCGAAACATCTTGGGCCAAAAGTAGTTCTTCGAGAGCGTGGCAAACGTCTTGTCGCGTCCGAAATGTCCCATTAAGCCTCCTCCATGAGATTCCTACAAAAGCAACAAACAAAGAGAAGACTCGGGGATGCAAAGTTTGTTAGCTCGCATAAGATATCCATTTTTGATGTAATAGCGTTCCCAAGAGGTGTTCGACAAACACTTGGCATAAGGAGTAGCAAAAGTTGCATCATGCTCGTACCAGTTTTTGATATGCTCGAAACCAATGACATCTAACTCAAGTTGTGGAACAAGCATGCATATGCGGGAAAGAGCATCTGCTACGATGATTTCTTTACCCTTGATGTACTTGATGACATAAGGAAAAGACTCAATAATTCACTCCACTTAGTGTGACGCTTGTTCAACTTGGTTTGGCCCTTAAGATACTTGAGAGTCTCATGATCGGTATGAATCATAAACTCATGGGGACGAAGGTAATGTTCCAATTCATGCAGAACGCAGACTAAAGCATATATCTCTTCGTCATAGATGGGGTAATTGAGTTGCGCTCCGGAAAGTTTCTCACTAAAGTAAGCTATGGGGCGCTTCTCTTGCGTTAACGCCCCGCCTATGCCATTACCACTAGCATCGCAATGAATCTCAAAAGGCTCGTCGAAGTTGGGTAAAGCAAGCACGGGAGCATGAGTAAGCAAATTCTTAAGCTCATTGAATGCAGTATCTTAGGACAGTCCCCAAACGAAAGGCGCATTCTTCTTGCTCAAAGCATGTAAAGGCGAAGCAATGGTGCTAAAATCCTTCACAAAGAGATGATAGAAACCCGCAAGGCCAATAAAACTAAGCACTTGATGCAAGTTGGTTGGTTGCGGCCAAGTCTTAATAGCATTGATCTTGGACTCATCAACATGAACACCCTTAGAAGAAACAACAAAACCCAAGAAAACGAGCTTATCAACACCAAAAAGGCATTTCTCCATATTAGCATAGAGGCGCTCTCTTCTAAGAGTTTGCAAAACGGTCCGGACATGGGTGACATGCTCTTTGATATATTTGCTAAACACAAGAATGTCATCGAAGTAAACCACAACAAATATACCAATGTAAGGGCGAAAGACATGATTCATAAGGCGCACAAAAGTGCCCGGTGCTTCCGAAAGGCCCATAGGCATGACTAACCACTCATACAAACCAAACTTGGTTTTGAAGGCGGTTTTCCATTCATCACCTTCTTGTATGCGGATTCGATAGTAACCACTCCTAAAATCAATTTTGGAAAATATAGTGGCACCACTAAGTCCATCTAGCATATCATCTTGGCGTGGAATGGGATACCTATAGCGAATGGTGATAGCATTGATAGGTCTACAATCGGAGCACATGCGAAAGCTACCATCATGTTTCGGCACAAGAATGACCGGTACGGCACAAGGGCTCAAACTTTCACGCACATGTCCATGGTCTATGAGATGCTTTACTTGCCTTTGTATTTCTTTGGTTTCTTCGGGGTTGACGCGGTAGGGAGCTTTGTTCGGAAGCAGTGCTCCGGAGATGAGGTCGATGCGGTGCTCAATGCCTCATAGTGGGGGTGTCAGTGTCAAAACCAGCGGATCTCGGGTAGGGGGTCCCGAACTGTGCGTCTAGGCCGGATGGTAACAAGAGGAAAGGGACACGAAGTTTTACCCAGGTTTGGGCCCTCTCGATGGAGGTAAAACCCTTCGTCCTGCTTGATTAATATTGATGATATGGGTAGTACAAGAGTAGATCTACCACGAGATCGGGGAGGCTAAGCCCTAGAAGCTAGCCTATGGTATGATTGTTGTGTATCAATGTGTTGTCCTACGGACTAAAACCCTCCGGTTTATATAGACACCGGATAGGGTTAGGGTTACATAGAGTCGGTTACAATGGTAGGAGATCTACATATCCGTATCGCCAAGCTTGCCTTCCACGCCAAGGAAAGTCCCTTCCGGACATGGGACGAAGTCTTCAATCTTGTATCTTCATAGTCCAGGAGTCCGGCTGAAGGTATAGTCCGGCCATCCGGACACCCCCTAATCCAGGACTCCCTCAGTAGCCCCTGAACCAGGCTTCAATGACGACGAGTCTGACGCGCAGATTGTCTTCGGCATTGCAAGCCGGGTTCCTCCTCCAAGTACTTCATAGAAGATTTTGAACACAAAGATAGTGTCCGGCTCTGCAAAATAAGTTCCCACATATCGCCATAGAGAGAATAATATTTACACAAATCTAATCTGCTGACGTATTCCGTAGTGTGACATCACACCATGGCCAAGCCTTTATTCGAACCGTTTTACTGTCCCATCTCACCGTGTTATGCGAGGCGGTTTCCTTGGCACGTCTTGTTAAAGCAGAGATCGTGTCCCCTTATTCCGGGATTCTCATCAATACGGGCATGGGTAACCCAACCGCACCATTGATTACGACGCTTGGGAGATAAGCGAGTTTTACCAGGCTGGTGGGGACGCATAGTCGCGTCCACCCATATAAGGGGCTAAGGATCCACCTTTTCACCTTCGCCTTCTTCCTCCTTTACCTATGGATTTTCGCGCACTCGAGCTCCAGTGCCCAAGTCCGCACTCCCCACCTCAACCTCTCCAGTCATGTCCGCAGCGGGAGCCAAGTGGATGGTCTCCTCCGTTATGGAGGGACACATCAAAAGACTAAGGAAGCCCGGATACTTGTCCAACGACATTGCACACCGGCTTCCCGAAGAGGGGCAGCTCATCCCTACCCCTAGGCCCCATGAGAGGGTGGTGTTCCTCCCCCATTTCCTCCGCGGACTGGGTTTCCCTATCCACCCATTTGTCCGGGGGCTCATGTTCTACTATGGCCTGGATTTCCATGATCTGGCCCCCAACTTTGTCCTCAACATCTCAGGGTTTATCGTCGTGTGCGAGGCCTTCCTCCGCATCCGCCCCCATTTCGGCCTATGGCTCAAGACTTTTAATGTCAAGCCGAAGGTGGTGCGCAGCAACCAGGCGGAGTGCGGAGGTGCCATGGTGGGTAAGATACCCAACATCTTATGGCTCGAGGGCTCCTTTGTGGAGACCCTGAAGGGGTGGCAATCAGGGTGGTTCTACATCACCGAGCCACGCGACCCTAAGTGGGTCGCAGCCCCCGAGTTCCGATCCGGACCCCCAACGCGGCTCACATCCTGGAAGGATACGGGCCTGTCATGGGGTAAAAAAGGCGAGCTGACCGGACTCCAAACATGCGTCCAAACCCTGGTGGACAAGCAGCTCAAGGTTGTCAACGTAGTCCAGGTTATGCTCATCCGCCGGATCCTCCCGTGTCAACAACGGGCTTTCAACCTGTGGGAGTTCGACCCGGCGCGGCACCGAACTCTGAGAAGGCTCTTTGACACGACGTACGAAGATGCCTGGAAGGTGCTTTTCAAAGGCGCCGAGGCCCCCGCATCCGCTACCGAGGATCGCGGATTCAGCCCGCAGTGTCACGCTCGTGCGGTAAGCTATTTTTACCTTCTACAGGGTATCCGTTTTTCATAGTTTGACTCCATGCGGGATCTAAGCTCCCTTACCTTTGACAGGATTGGCAGGAGACGTCTGGACAAATCAACTGTCCGGCTCCTTTGCCCGAAGGCCCAGCGGACGCCCGTTTGGCGAAGCTGCCGGTTCCGGCACCCTATGTGGTGCGGGAGAAGAAGTCCAAGAAGAAGGCCGTGGGGACTCGAAAGAGTGCTCGACGCCAGGAGGTGTCGGATCCATCATCCGACGGCTCCAAGACGCACTCCTCCCATGAAGACGAGGAGGAGGAAGAAGAGACCTCTCCTCCCCCAGCGGGGGAAGGGAAGAAAAGGAAGCCCGCCCCAACTGGGGAGGCCGAAGGGTCCAAGAAGGGGAAAACCCTTCCTCCGGACTACTCCACCGACGCCAACGACGGCGAAGAGGAGTGGCCGCACAGGGCCAAGCCCCTGGCGAAATCGTAAGTATCCGGATACGAGAGTAATTCATAGTATTCCTTTATTGCAAAACTTTCCCTTATGTTGAATACGAATGTGCAGCCCACCAAAAGACCGGCTCAACGCGTCGTCGAGCGGTTCACTGGACTCGTCGGACGTGCCTTCGCTTCCGACGACTTCCTCCCCCCGCCCTACGGACGACGCCGAAGTGTTGTCCCAACAGGTTCCAAGCCAGGAGGAGGTGGTCCTGGAGGCGCCGCAAGGCGACCTCCCGGACTCCAGAGGTGAAGGGGATAAAATCTCCTAGGGCTCCAAGTCCGGCTCCAGGCCGAACACCACTCCGGAACCTTCAAAGGTTCTAGAGTCTGGCGGGCGACCTCCTTCCAAGAGGAGTGAGCCCTCCATGCCGGTGACCCCCGTCCAACCGGAGGCACCGTACAATCTGTTGGAGGCGCTCCAAGGCGCCTCCATCGACGAGGAGCACCGCACCATAATGAGTGCGGTGGTCCAGAAGGTTCAGCCTACCAAGAGCGGACTGACTGAAGCTTGTGCTAGCCTTTTAACAGGCTTTGAGGTAAGTAAAGAATGTGTAAATAATATTACTACATAGACAGTAGCCCCTGATGCTCTGTTTGGCGTTCGGGAAGAAAAGCCGAATAGAGGATCAAATGGAATTCGCGGGAGTCTAACAAAAAAGAGTCAATATGCGTATGGAGGCTTCTCTGCTGGCGTCCGCCGCACAGACTGTGGAAGTGGACATGCTAAAGCAGAACCTCGAGCAGTCCAAGAAAGAGCTCGGGCGTGTCAAGAAGCAGCTCGAGGACAAGAAAGGTAAGAAATACCTTGTTTAAATATATATATAAAGGTGCAATTACAAAAAATGACAGGATTATCATGGCTATTGTAGGGGCCACGTCTGAGGTGGCGACCCTTAAGCAAGCGCTGCTCGAGGCCGAGAAGACGGCAGCCACGGAGCGCACCGAGCGGGAGAAGTATGAGGCCGAGGTTGGCAAGGTGCGGCAAGAGCTCCAGGCTCTCATGGAAAAGCATGAAAGTTTGGAGCTTGACTCAAAGACGCGAGCGTCCGGGCTCGCGGTGGCTATTGAAAATGCCAAGTATGCCAAGGCCGAATCCCAGAAGGCCCTCCAGGAGTTCGATGAGGTGAAGAAGATAATGGCGGGTAAGGCATTTTTTATGCAAAGCAAACACATAAACGTAAGTTACTTGTTACTTACCCAAATCCGGAGCTCTCCAGGAGCGTTCGCAGATCTTCCCCGTAGCGTGTCCGATGCCATCGCATTCTGTCGGGCCGAGGAGGGCCGCTCGACAGAGAAGGCCGGACACCCCGTGCCCCTGAGCGACCAGCTGAAGCAACTGGTCGAGCTCCACAAGGCGGCTGAACAGGCCATGAAGGGCCTCATAGTTCGGCTGTGGACTAGATAGGCTCAGCCTGGGAGCTATTTCGGGCTGGTGCGGCGGCTGGTGGAGGCCTGTCCAAGGCTCGAAGTCATCAAGCGCTCCGTCTGCATTGATGGTGCTAAGGTGCACTGGGGCAAGCTGGATGCTGAGAAGCTTGTGAAGGACGGGCCACCCCCGGGGAAAGAGCATCGCAAGCCCGAGAATTATTATAAGGATGTTCTGAAGGGTGCCTGCCTTGTGGCGGATGAATGTTATAGAGATGTAATTTTTGAGTAAAACTCGCTCGTTTTGTCCTGTGCGCTGAAAACTTGTTCATATGCACTAAGCAATGCTGTTGGAATTTAAAATATTACCTTCTGTGCGGCTGTTTATCAATTCTGAGAGATGGCGAGTCGTCGGCTTCTGCCCCCGTGCCGCTAGTGCTGGGGTGTTCGGGGATAAACTTGAGCACTCTTTTTTCCCATGTTTGGGTCCTTCGAGGGAGGCGCTCAGCCCAACGAACAAGGCAATCGGACTATAATGCGTGAACACTCTCACTTAGCCATAGAATTCTATAATTTTAAATTTCGGCGAAGCCCCTGGTATTCGGAAGACCGAGTTCGGGGCGCTATCCACGCCTTGGCCGGACAGAGCCGACTCCTCGTTCTAAGCGACATAAGTCTTTAAGGACTCGAAAAAACCTCTCGAACAGCGACTAGCTCTCGCTTCATCATGATAGTCAGTTTTAGCTTTCTCCACTGAGGTGCTCGACCCAGCTCAACTGGGGCACAATCGCAGTGGTTCTCCTAGTGCTACCTTAGCCGATATAGCGGAACGTAAGGCACCAAACCATAGGAGCCGGGCAAACCCAACTATTGACCCAAGACATGATTCAGAGCCGATGCATATAATGCTATAAGTTCGGGGTGCCGCACTTGTTAAAGTGTTCGGACTTCTCACACCATATTGAGGGGTACTAAAGCCCCTGGCATATTTTGGCCGTACCAAAGTGTACGGGTGCAACATGTCGTTAAGGAACATATATTTACAGAAAAAAGAGTAATGAAAAAATAGACAAAAGCTATGCATTATTTACTAAAAAGGGCTGCGATCAAAGCAGAACGATACAAATAATACGAGATGCAAAGGGTTGGACTATTTAACATGTCCATTCCAGGGGCAGGCTGCGGAATGGTATGTGAAACAGGTATACTGCTCATGATAGAGACCACCTGGGAGTTCCGTAATGCGGCGTGGCTTGTCTGCTTCCCTGGTTCTTGCATCATTTGTGCGGCAATTGAACTGCCGAACAGGCCTTCCGAAGAATGGAGTCCTGAAAGTAAGAGAAAATTAAAAAATCGGCAGCCCCTGGTGCTGTTTAAGCCGTGTTTCGGGCGTGCCGTGATGGTGCCCCTCCCCCTGTACCCATGGTATTTCTAGAGCGTAGTTATGTACACGAAGCACTGGTGTCGCCTTTTTGCGAGGGCTGGGGTTGGGGCCGCATTGCTACGCCTGATCAGATCGTGCCAGGCGGTCTTGTTGTAGGTTACTCCGGGCGCGCTTGACGGTGTCCGGTCGTTTAGTGGCCGGACTGGAGATCTGCCTGGAGAGGCTGCTTTGTACTTTCGCTGCAAGGGCCGCCATGTGCTCCTCCGTTCGGAGGAACCGTTCGGTGTTTCCATTGACCGTAATTACTCCTCGAGGGCCTGGCATTTTGAGCTTAAGGTATGCGTAGTGCGGTACCGCATTGAACTTGGCGAATGCGGTTCGCCCGAGCAGTGCATGATAGCCACTGCGGAATGGGACTATGTCGAAGATTAACTCCTCGCTTCGGAAATTATCCGGAGATCCGAAGACCACTTCAAGTGTGACTGAGCCTGTACAGTTGGCCTCTACACCTGGTATTACGCCTTTAAAGGTCGTTTTGGTGGGCTTAATCCTCGAGGGATCTATGCCCATTTTCCGCACTGTATCCTGGTAAAGCAGGTTCAGGCTACTACCGCCGTCCATAAGGACTCTAGTGAGATGAAATCCGTCAATAATTGGGTCTAAAACCAATGCGGCGAATCCGCCATGACAGGTGCTAGTGGGATGGTCCCTTCGATCAAAGGTGATCGGGCAGGAGGACCGTGGGTTGAACTTTGGGGTGACTGGCTCTACCACGTATACATCCCTTAACGCGCGCTTCCGCTCCCTCTTGGGGATGTGGGTTGCGTATATCATGTTCACCGTCTACACTTGTGGGGGAAAAACCTTCTGTCTACTGTTGTTCGGCGCCCGGGGCTCTTCATCGTCATCGCTATGTAGCCCCTTGTCTTTAGTTTCGGCATTTAACTTGCCTGCCTGCTTGAACACCCAACAATCCTTGTTGGTGTGATTGGCCGGCTTTTCGGGGGTGCCATGTATCTGGCACAAGCGGTTGAGTATTCGGTCCAAACTAGACGGGCCCCTAGGATTTCTGTTGAATGGCTTTTTCCGCTGACAGGATTTATAGCCTCTGAATCCGGCATTAACTGCTGTATCCTCAGTATTGTCGCCATTAATACGACACTTTTGCTTGTTGCAACGCGACGTGCCACTATTGTCCCTGGTATCCAAATTACCAGGGTTCTTGGTCATATTGTTGCTACGAGCAAGCCAGCAGTCTTCTCCCGTGCAAAAGCGGGTCATGAGTGTCGTGAGTGCTGCCATAGATTTCGGCTTTTCCTGTCCAAGGTGCCGGGCAAGCCACTCGTCACGGATATTGTGCTTGAAGGCTGCTCGGTCCTCTGCGTCTGGACAGTTGACTATTTGATTTTTCTTTGTTAGGAACCGTGTCCAGAATTGCCTGGCCGATTCCTCTGGCTGCTGAATTACGTGGCTTAGGTCATCGGCATCTAGTGGTCGCACATAAGTGCCCTGGAAGTTGTAGCGACCAGACCTCAAATGGTCTGATCTCTATGCTCCGGTGTCATCCTTGGATCAGTAATGATGACACCACACAGTACTCGGAGGATTTATAGCAGAGTAGCAATCACACACTTATTACATCGAGTGTCTCAAAAGAGAACTTATTACAGTAAATATGGCTTAAGGCCATCTAATAACGATAACAGCGAAAGGCTTGGAAGATGAGTGAGTCCATCAACTCCAATGACATCACTGAGTATAGGACCACAACCTAAAAACTCCTTAATCGTCGTCTAAAAAGTCTGCAACATTAACGTTGCAGCCCGAAAACGGGTCAGCACATGGAATATGCTGGCAAGGTAGCACATAGAGAGTAATGGAATGAAACAACTATACTATATGCAAATTTGGCTGGTGGAAAGCTCTATGGTTACAGTTTTGCGTAAAGCCAATTTTTCCCTACTTCAAAGGAATTAATTTATTTAACTATCATGGTAGTTGTTAAACATTGAGAATGGTTGACAGCATTCTCAATCCCAATTAAGCATCATCATTAAACATAACCCAACAAAATTAATTTAGAGTAACATGTTGATATTCACATGATAATCCAAGTACTAGATACTCAAGATGTCCATAACCGGGGACACGGCTAACCATGATTAGTTTATTACACTCTGCAGAGGTTTGCGCACTTTTCCCCACAAGATCGATCGCCTCCGTTTGGTTTCTCGCACTACATGGTGTTTGAGAAGACGGAGGACCGAGACATAGTCTTTCAGAAGCGCTAGCACCTTACGATCGGGTAGACCGTACCACCTACATCCCCTACATCTGCTAGTCTACCACTGTAAGAGTTTGCACGACTTAGTCAACTATGCTAGAGCCCATAATAGCTTGTGGCTGCACACGGAAGTTTCTAGTATGAATAGTCTCATGATCCCTTTGAGCCTGGGTGGCGGTCCAAAAGAAAACAGGCAAGTCCTGGAATACCCAGGTGCCTCAATCCACCCAGATGTGTGTTTAAGTTGCCACCTTAGATAAACCATTAATTAACAATCTCACATCTGTCATGGATATCACTCACCCAATCCACGTCTACTAGCATAGCATGACATAATAAGCAAACGCAGAAGTAACTCCCAAAGGTTTGATAATAACAGGTAATAGGTACTACCTCATCTACTTCCCATCCCACAATTTAATTAGATCCTAATCATGCAATGTGTGAGGATTGATCTAATGCAATAAAACTAGGTTGTAGAAAAGGTATGATCAACATGTTACTTGCCTTGCTGATGATCCAGGAAACCTAACGATTCGAAGTAACAGGTGGCGCACTCCGGGTATTCTATCGCAGACAAACAAACAAGCATACAATAAGTACTCATCTAATGCACAGTAAAACTCAAATAAGAGATCTAACCAGAAGGTTCAACTTAAGCACTCCGGTTGGCAAAAAGAATCAAATCGAACGAAGCAACGAAAATCAAACGGCGAAAGAAAACAACTTCGTTCTAGTAATCTGGATCTAGGGAAAATTTTACAGTAGCAAACTCTTGTTTAAGTTGGTTAAACGGATAGAGGGTTTCGAGACGAAACTCTAGGCGCTTGAATCGCCTGATTCCGATAAATGGGCGAAAAGTTATACTAAAACGAAAATCGGATCAGGAATCGCGATCAGAAAAATCGCGAATTTAATCCGAGAAAAAGAAAAACGACGAACGCTCGCTAGAACGAACGAACGGACGAACGCTCGCTATTTAAATAAACCAGAAAAGCTGATCTATTTAAAAAAACCGAATCTAAAAAAACCGACAAAAACCGATCTATTTAAAAAAAACCGTTGGCACAGAAGTCGAGGCGCGGCGAACCTCGGCGGCGGCGTCCGGCGACGGCTGCGCGGGGCGGCGCGGTGG
>NC_041386.1:343652543-343661281 GCF_002162155.2 Triticum dicoccoides
GGGCGCAGGCGGCGGCGGCGATGGCGGCAGGACCGGGTGGCGGCGCGGCTTGGGGGCTGGGGCGGCTAGGGTTTCCTCGGGGCTGGGCCTCGGCTTATAAAGGCCCCCTCGGGCCGGAGTCCTAGTCGGACACGGCCCGTAGGTCGGTTCGTTTTTTTATTATTCCGCTCGGAAGAAAAATAAAAAGAAATACTAAACGGACTCCAAAAATTCCGATATAAATTTTCGCGGGCTTCGAAAATCAAGACGCACAAGGTGAACATTTATTTGGGACCTAAATGCAATTTTGAAAAACGCACATTTTTCCTGAATTCAAATAATACACCGAAAAACTCCGAAATAAAATCTTATTTGATTTTATTATTAAATCCTCAATATTTCTTTATTTTGGGAAAGTAATTTTATTCCCTCTCTCATATTTTTGTAATAGAAATAATTGATGATAAAATAAATAAAATCAAATGATCCTATCCTCAAAATTTGAGAAAACTCAAATATGAAAATAACGAAACCCCCAACTCTCTCCGTGGGTCATTGAGTTGCGTAGAATTTCTAGGTTCAACCAAAATGCAAAATAAAATATGGTATGCATGGATGAACTAATGTATAACATTCCAAATTGAAAATTTGGGATGTTACAGAAGTTGTCGAGGAATGCGGCTTCCAGGTCCTCCCAACAACTGATTGATCCTGTTGGCAAGCTGTTAAGCCAATGCCGAGCTGGTCCTTTAAGCTTGAGTGGGAGGTATTTGATGGCGTGGAGATCATCACCGCGGGCCATGTGGATATGAAGGAGATAATCCTCGATCCATACCGCAGGATCTGTTGTGCCATCGTATGATTCGATGTTTACGGGTTTGAAACCCTCGGGGATTTGATGATCCATTACTTAGTCTGTGAAGCATAGTGGGTGTGCGGCGCCTCTGTACTGGGCTATATCCTGACGTAGCTCCAATGATCTTTATCTACTGTGGTCGGCCCTACCGGATTTGTGTCCGGCGTGATGGTTATCGTCTCGAGTAGTGGGGCACCCACGCGATCCGTAGATCGATCTTGTTTGCCTTGCCTTGTCCTGCAACATATCTCGCAAGTCTGGCACGTTTTCCCGTCCCTTGGTATGGGGTGCGGCTTGAGTGGAGGGTCGAGAGGCTTCTCTGTCGCAGCCACGAGGTGGCCGGTCGGCCGTATCAAGTGCTTCCTCCTCTAATCGGGGTAGCAACCTGCGCTTTGGGTAGCTCTTGGAGGGGCGTTCGAGTTTATGCTCTTCGGCCGCAAGGACTTCAGTCCATCTGTCGACTAGCAAATCTTGATCAGCTCTAAGTTGTTGCTGTTTTTTCTTGAGGCTTCTTGCCGTGGCCATAAGCCTGCGTTGAAAACGCTCTTGGTCGACGGGATCCTCTGGCACGACGAATTCGTCGTCGTCGAGGCTTGCCTCGTCTTCGGAGGGAGGCATATGATTATCGTCCTCGACCTCTCCGTCTACCGCTTTCTCATGAGGACTAGTTTCTCCATCCTCCTGTGCTGAATCTTGCTGGAGGGGGTTTTCTTCGGCACAGAGTATTATTATCTCCCGTGCTGGAATCGCCGTATTTGTTTTGGCGGGATTTTGAGCGGCGCCGCTGATGCCGGCGCTTAGGCTGTTTCTTGGAGGGGTCATCCTCCGCTGTTCCATCGCCATCTCCTTCTTTTGGGGTGTCCACCATTTATATGTCATATGACGAGGTGGCTTTCCAGGGCCCGATAGGCGCTGGTTCTTCATTGTCTCCTGCATCGGCGTCCATACCGTCGATGTCTTCGGAGTCGAAGTCGAGCATGTCGGTTAAATCGTTGATAGTGGCTACAAAGTGGGTGGTGGGTGGGTTTTGAATTTCTTTATCGTCCGTATCCCAACCTTGTTGACCACAGTCCGGCCAGGGCTCTCCTGATAAAGAGAGAGACTTTAGTGTCTTCAGAATATCGCCGAAAGGCAAGTGCTGAAAGATGTCCGCGGCAGTAAACTCCATGATCGGCGCCCGATCGGATTCGATCAGCAGGGGTGCGAGGGATTCGGATTTCGGAGAGGAGTCCGGCTCCTTGGAGTCATGGGTTTCACGAAGTGCGGGGCTGGTGTTCAGCTCGATCGCCGTAGGGATCATAGCCCTCGAGGCGGTGTCCAACCACCCGTCCTCGATCGGCGCAGTTGGCTCCGAATTAAGGATCGAAGCCGATGCGGGTGCGGCCTCCAGGGCACTGTTCGGTGGCAGAGCTAGATCATGCTCGTCGTGACAGTGCGGTGCGCTCGGCAGTGGCTCGAATCCGTCGAAGATCAAGTCCCCGCGGATGTCAGCCATGTAGTTTAAACTTCCAAATCTAACCTGACGGCCAGGGGCGTAGCTTTCGATCTGCTGCAGATGGCCAAGTGAATTGGCCCCAGTTCTAAGCCGCCGAAGACGAAGATCTATCCGGGGAGGAAGGTCTCACCCTGGGCTGCATCGCTACTGATGATCGTAGGAGCCATCAAGCCTGACGGCGACGACACAGAGGAAATCTCAATGAAAGAACCAATGTCGGTGTCAAAACCGGCGGACCTCGGGTAGGGGGTCCCGAACTGTGCGTCTAGGCCGGATGGTAACAGGAGGCAAGGGACACAAAGTTTTACCCAGGTTCGGGCCCCCTCGATGGAGGTAAAACCCTACGTCCTGCTTGATTAATATTGATGATATGGGTAGTACAAGAGTAGATCTACCACGAGATCGGAGAGGCTATGCCCTAGAAGCTAGCCTATGGTATGATTATTGTGTATCAATGTGTTGTCCTACGGACTAAAACTCTCCGGTTTATATAGACACCGGATAGGGTTAGGGTTACATAGAGTCGGTTACAATGGTAGGAGATCTACAGATCCGTATCGCCAAGCTTGCCTTCCACGCCAAGGAAAGTCCCTTCGAGACACGGGACGAAGTCTTCAATCTTGTATCTTCATAGTCCAGGAGTCCGGCTGAAGGTATAGTCCGGCCATCCGGACACCCCCTAATCCAGGACTCCCTCAGGGGGTAGTCCCAGAGGTAGCTCGTCGGGGAAAACGTCGTGAAATTCCTACAAAAGAGAAGACGACACTAGAGGAAGATTGTGAGAAGTGTTAGTTTGTGGTGCATTGTCCTTGCACACAAGAACGTAGTTTAGGACACTAGATGGGTTCTCACACACTCCTCGTATCTCACTTTTGGTGGCAAATAGGACTAATTTCTTATTTTCGCTCATTGTGGAGGTGTTCGATTTGGGCTTGTGGCGCTCAATCTCTTTTTGGTGGCTCGCTCTATCACTATTCTCTCCACGATGGGTTTCTTGCTTGTCGGTGATCACTTGACTTGGGGACATGGGATGAAGTACATACTCCTTGCTCTTCATCTTGAAGATGTAGTGGTTCGTTCGACCGTTGTGGATGACTCCTCTATCGAATTGCCATGGCTGTCCAAGGAGAAGATGACAAACGGACATTGGAACGACATCGCACCACAAGGTGTCTTCGTAGGTACCGATTTTGAAGGAGACTTGTACTCGGTGCTCGACTTGGATGGTGCCGGAGTCACTAAGCCACTGCACTTTGTATGGATGTGGATGCTTCGTCTTGGGCAATTGGATCTTGGAGCAAAGCTCTTCGCTTGCAAGATTATGACAACTTCCTCCATCGATGATGACCTTAACGGATCGTCCATTGATGTCGGCCTTGGTGTGGAACATGTTGCATCTTTGGTCTTCTTCTTGGTGATGTTGGAAGGTCAAGACTTTGGAGACAACGAGTGCGGGACTTGAGTCTTCATCGCAAAAGACTTGTTCTTCTTCATTGTTCACATGGCGGTGCATGGAGGACTTGCTCAAGGGATTCCATTTCGCCTTCACTCATGGAGTCATAGGTGCCATCGTCGTTGAAGACCATGGTTCGCTTGTTGGTGCACTCGTAGGACTTGTGGCCTCGGCCTCCGCAAATGAAACACTTGAAGGAACTCGTCTTGATGGTCTCATCGGTTAGGGTTGATGATGATGAAGCTCTCAGCTTGACATTGCTCGTAGTAGGATGGTTTGTAGTTGACGAAGCTTTCTTGGAAGTCGACTTGTCGATGTTGGTAGAAGAAGGATTTGTAGTCGGTGTTGGAGTCGTTGAAGCTTGGTTGTTGGAGAAGCTGTAGGACTTGGATGAGAACTTGGCATACTTGAAGTCATCTTGCACTTGGCGTTCCGCTTTGGTAGCTTGGTGCACTAGCTCGATGAGATTGGAGTATGGTTGGAAGTCGGCGATCTTCTTGATGGGATGATTGAGTCTATTCAAGAAGCGTGCCATTGTTTTCTCATCATTTTCCGTGACATTGGCTCTTATCATTGCAATCTCCATCTCCTTGTAGTATTCTTCAACGCTCTTGGTTCCTTGTTTGAGTTGTTGGAGTTTCTTGAAGAGGTCGCGGTTGTAGTAGTTAGGTACGAAGCGTGCTCTCATGACATCCTTCATTTGTGCCCAAGTAGTGATAGGTGGTTCACCTCTTGCCTCTCAGCGCTCTATGATTTGTTCCCACCAAATGAGCACATAGTCTTGGAACTCAAGGGTTGCCATTTCGATCTTCTTCTCTTCTTCATAATTGTGCAAATGGAAGATCTTGTCAACTTTCAATGCCCATGAATGGTACTCTTCGGGATCGTTGCTTCCGTTGAACTTGCGCATGGTGAACGTGAGTTTGCTGTAGCGTTGCTCTTCATTGTGTTGGGGTCGGGGATGATGACGCCCATGTTGTTGATGATTGTTCAACTCGTGGTGCTCTTGGCACGGAGGGTTGTCAACCACGTGTTGCTCTTGTCGTGGGGGATCTCCATTGTCTTCATGATCTTGAGGAACTGGTTGTTCTCGGCGTGCTTTTAGAGGAGCTTCGCGAGCGCGAGGAGGAACTTGACGGTGCACACGAGCTTGATAAATCCTCTCGCGGACTTCTTCGCGAAGTGCTTCGGCATGTTCACGAGCTTGTCGGCCTCGGTCGGCTACGGCTCGACTTGAATCACGTAGAGCTCATTGTGCCTCAAGTGCTTGAGTGTCACGGAGTTGTTATTCTTGACGTTGTGCCTCGACATCTTGTGCATTTTGGTGTAGACGCGCGCGTTCTTCCTCTACATGTTGGCGTTGTCGTTGCCGTTCTCGTGCTAGCGCAAAGGCTTCTTGCGTTTGACGTCGTTGGTGCTCTTGCGAGTCGGTGTCGTGTAGGGTATTGAGGCTTGATTGACGATCGTTGCGCATGGCTCGGCGAAGAGTGTTCGATGTCGGTGTACTGGAACCGGAGAGGGTGAAGTCGGAGTGGCGGCTTGAAAGGCTCCTTCTTGAAGTGGAAGAAGAGCGGTTGAGCAACAAAGCGCGAATCTCGTCCATCCTTGCGCCATTCTCTTGCTTGTGATCGTCGAGCTTGTGGTCGAAGTAGTCCTTTGTACGTTGCTCGGAGAGTCGCAAGTTGGTGGCGAGGTTGTCGATGCGGTCACTCATGGCTTGTTGTTCTTGATGCAAAGCATGTTGTGCACCATAGAGGTGACTCTTGGTGACGAAGGAGTTCATGTCATCGTCTTGCTCCATGACGAGTGGGTTGGTAGAAGTACTTGGCCTATCCATCATTCCAAGAAAAATTTGAGTGGTAGAAAGAGAAGAACGAATACCAAACGTACCTTGACCGAATTTGAAAGTGGATCGATGATCACTCTAATGTAGGACAAGGAAATAGCACGATTGGTACCAGTTCTTGTTGGTTTCTCACACTTACACAAGTAAAAGCTTATGGTGGAGCTTGGTTAGGATGGTGGCACAAAATTTGATGCAATTTGTAAGTGAGCTTCAATAATGTTGGAAAAGATTCGCAAGATGCAATGTAACAAGTAGACTAAGCATATAAGGTACACGGAAACACACACGCAAAAAAGATAAGTGGGGCTGTGCAACCAAGGGTGAGCCAAAATGTGGAATCCACAAAAATGCTCTTGTTGCACAACACTAGAGAGACGCTAGCACGATTGCACAATAGGTGGATACAAGAACTTGTGCACAACCTACTTAGCAAAAATGCAATGACTTCTATCCCAAGTATATTCTATGCAAAGTGTTCCGATGATATGATCCAAGATGATCTAGTATGACAATCTTAATGTTTTATGATGCTATGGTTCTTGCTTAAAAGCTCTTTGCTTATCTTTCCGTTTTACTTAAAAGCTTGTTTGGCTCTTTGATGTTTGAGCTCTTTTCTCATGCAATGCTTGACGAACCAAGATAGCGATTGTGTATGCAGAAACAACTTTGTGACACAAGGGATGATACCAATATATGCAACAATGATGTATGTATGCTATGGGAGGTATGATCACTAATGTGCACAAGTCTCGTTGCCGGCAATACTCAAAGGCTAGTCTTGATGGGTAAGCAACGCAAAGGAGTAAGGCTATGAAGGCTATCAATGTAATGGCAAGAGTGATATGTCCAATACCAAGATGAGGTTATCGTTCTTTGTCGGTGGCAAAACCAGCGGATCTCGGGTAGGGGGTCCCGAACTGTGCGTCTAAGGCGGATGGTAACAGGAGGCAGGGGACACGATGTTTTACCTAGGTTCGGGCCCTCTTGATGGAGGTAAAACCCTACGTCCTGCTTGATTTATTCTTGATGATATGAGTATTTCAAGAGTTGATCTACCATGAGATCAGAGAGGCTAACCCTAGAAGCTAGCCTATGGTATGATTGTATGTCATCCTATGGACTAAAACCCTCTGGTTTATATAGACACCAGAGAGGGTTAGGGTTATACAAGGTCGGGTACAAAGGAGGAGATATCCATATCCGTACTGCCTAGCTTGCCTTCCACGCCAAGTAGAGTCCCATCCGGACACGAGACGAAGCCTTCAATCTTGTATCTTCATAGTCCCACAGTCCGGCCAAAGGATATAGTCCGGTTGTCCAGAGACCCCGTAATCTAGGACTCCCTCAGTAGCCCCTGAACCAGGCTTCAATGACAATGAGTCCGGCGCGCAGTATTGTCTTCGGCATTGCAAGGTGGGTTCCTCCTCCGAATACACCACAGAAGAGTTTGAATGAAAGAAAGTGTCCGACCCTGCAAAATAAGTTCCACATACCACCGTAGAGAGAATAATATTTCCACAAATCTAATCCGCTGACACGTTTTGGCAACATGACATCATGCCATGGCTCGGTGATTATTCGAACCATTTTTCTTTAACCAGCCCCGCACATAACGCGAGGCGGTTTCTTGACACGTCTTGTCGAAGCAGAGATCGTGTCCACCTTATTGCGGGATTCTCATCAATATGGGCGTGGGTAACCCAACCGCGCCATCAATCACGACGCTTGGGGGATAAGCGAGTTTTACCAGGCTAGTGGGGGCGCATAGCTTCGTCCGCCCTTATAAAGGGATAAGGTTTAACCTTTTTCTACCCACGCCTCCTTCCTCATTGCTCATCCATTATCACGCACTCGAGCTCCAACGCCCAAGTCCACATATTTCTCCTCAACCTTCTCCAAACATGTCCAGAGCGGGAGGAAAGTGGATGGCTTCCTCCGTTACGGAAGGACACATCAAAAAGCTACGCGGAGCCGGATACTTAGCCGCGAATATCGCGCATCGGCTGCCCGCTGCGGGGCAGATCGTCCCTACCCCGGAACCTCATGAGAGGGTAGTTTTCCTCCACCACTTCCTCCGAGGACTGGGGTTTGCCCTTCATCCATTCGTCCGCGGTCTCATGTTCTACTACGGGCTGGACTTCCATGATATGGCCCCGAACTTCATTCTCAAAATTTCGGTGTTCATCGTCGTCTGCGAGGCTTTCCTCCGCATCCGCCCCCACTTCGGCCTATGGCTAAAGACCTTCAATATCAAGACGAAGGTGGTGGGTGGCCAACAAGTAGAATGCGGCGGAGCCATGGTGGGCAAGATGCCCAACGTTATATGGCTTGAAGGCTCCTTCATGGAGACCATAAAGTGGTGGCAATCGACGTGGTTCTACATCACCAAGCCGCGCGACACCAAATGGGTGGCTGCCCCCGAATTTCGATCCGGATTCCCTACACGGCTCACTTCCTGGAAAGAGAAGGGCTTGTCGTGGGGTTCATCGGTGGAGCTGGACGGACTCCAGAAATGTGTCCTAAACATGACAAGCAAGAAGCTCAAGCTTGTCAACATAGTCCAGGTCATGCTCATCCGCCGGATCCTCCCGTGTCAACAACAGGATTTCAACTTGTGGGAGTTTGACCCGGCCCAGCACCAGACTCTGAGTGAGCTCTTCGACACAACACACAAGGATGTTTGGAAGGTGCTATTCAAGGGAGCCGAGGTCCCTTCCTCCCTGATCGAGGACCATGGGCTAAGCGTGAAGCGCAGAGCGCATTCGGTGCGTTCTATACATCCGGTAGGATATTTTATTTCCCCTAGCTTAATCATGTGCGGGATCTCATCTCCATGCCTTTGACAGGACTGGGTGGAGACGTCGGGGCAAATTAACTGTCCGGCCCCTCTGCCCGAAGACACTGCGGACGCTCTCCTTGCGGAGATGCTGACTCCGACCCCTTATAAGGTGCCAGAGAAGACCAAGAAGGCCAAGGGAACCCGAAAGAGTTCCCGACACCAGGTGTTATCGGACTCATCGTCCGGTAACTCTGCGGCACACTCCTCCCCCGAAGACGAGGAGGAAGAAGAAGATGCTCCCCCTTCAGTTGGGGGAGACAAGAAAAGGAA
>NC_041386.1:343661553-343735884 GCF_002162155.2 Triticum dicoccoides
AGGGTCCAAGAAGGGAAGGACTCTCCTTCCGGACTACTCTACCACCGTGGCCGAAGGCGAAGATGAGTGGCTGCTTAGGGCCAAGCCCCTGGCAAAGTCGTAAGTATTCAGATGCCAGAGTAACTCATAGCATTCATTTGTCGCACTGTTTCCTCTAATGCCGAATTATGATTGTGCAGACCGCCACGAGCCCGTATCGACGTATCGTCAGACGGCTCCCTGGGCTCGTCAGATATGGATAGCGATCCACTTCTCACCGCCACCTCCCCCTGCGCTACGGACAACGCCGAGGTATTGTCTCAAGAGGCACCTGGTCGATGGGAGACAATCCCGGAGGCGCCTCAAGGCAACCTTCCGAACTCGGGGAGCAGAGGGAGCAAGGCTCCCGAGGGCTCCGAGTTCGGCCCTCAGCCGAACACAGCGCCGGAACCCCCAGTGGTTCCGGACTCGGGCTGCCGACCTCCTTCTAAAAGGGGCAAGACGCCTGTGGCAGTGACCTCTGTCCATCTAGAGGCACCAGATAGAATGCTGGGAGCGCTTCGCAGCACTTCCATCTATGAAGAGCACCGCACTATTATGGGTGTGGTGGTCCAGAAGGTTCAGTCCGCCAAGAGCAGAGTGACTGAAGCCTGTGCCAGCCTTCTAACAGGCTTTGAGGTAAGCTTATAGGAAAAATATTACCACATAGACAGTGGCCCCTGATGCTCTGTTTGGTGTTCACAAAGAAAAGCCGAACAGAGGATCAAATAATATTGCAGGAGTCTAATATAAGTATGTCTATATGCATATGCAGGCATCGCTGCTGGCCGCTGCCGCACAGACTGCGGAGGTTGCCGCATTGAAGCAGGACCTCGAGGGGTCCAAGAAAGAGCTCGGCCTTGCCAAGAGGCAGCTCGAGGAGAACAAGGGTAAGTAATACCCTGTCTAAAGATATGTATACATAAAATAAGACGTGAATGCAAAATGACAGGATCATCGTATATTTTCTAGGGGCCACGACCGAGGTGGCGACCTTGAAGCAAGTGCTATCCCAGGCCGAAGACAAAGCGGACAAGGAGCACACCGAGCGGGAAAGGAAGGAGGCATGGGTGGGCGAGGTGCAGCAAGAGCTCCAAGCTCTCGTGTCGAAGCATGAGGCGTTGGAGCGTGACTCGAAGACACGAGAGTCTGAGCTTGCCGCGGCCCTCGAAAGCGCGAAAAATGCCAAGGCTGAAGCACAGAAGGCCCTCCAGGAGATTGATGCGATGAAGAAGATAGTGGCGGGTAAGGCATTCTATATGCAAAGCAAGCATGTGAAAGTAAATTACCTGTTACTTACCCGAATCCGGAGCTCTCCAGGAGCATTCGCAGATTTGCCCCGCAGCGTGTCAGATGCCGCACGTTTTTACCAGGCCGAGGAGGGAAGCTCAACGGAGAAGTTGTTTTGGTCTCAGTATACTGGGACCGAACACCCGATGCCTCTGAGCGACCAGCTGAAGCAACTGGTCGAGGTACACAAGGCAGCCGAACATGCCATGAAGGGCATTATAGTCTGACTGTGGCCTGGCGACGCCCTTCCGAACAGCTACTTCGGCCAGGTGAGGCGGCTTGTGGATGCCAGCACAAGGCTGGAAGTCGTCAAGTGGTCTGTCTGCATCGAAGGTGCACGCCGGGCTTTCGCCCATGTGAAGGTGCAATGGGCCAAGCTAGACGTCGTGAAGCTGGTCAAGGAAGGGCCGCCAGAGGGCAAGGAGCATCGGCACCCCGAGATGTACTATGAGGGTGTCCTGAAGGGTGCCCGTCTCATAGTGGACGAGTGTACCAAACATACAATATTTGAGTAAACCCGCTCGTGTAATCCTGTATTCATGAAAACTTGTTCATGTGCGCTATGCATCGCTTGTTTGAATTTAAAATATTACCTTTTGTTCGGCTGTTTATCAAATCTGAGAGATGGCTAGTCGTCGGCTTCTGCCCCCATGCCACGAGTGCTGGGGTGTTCGGGATAAACCTGAGCACTCTTGTTCCTATTTTTGGGTCCTTCGAGGGAGGTGCTCAGCACAACGAACAAGGTAATCGGACTATAATGCGTTATCACTCTCACTTAGCCATAGAATTCTATAATTTTAAATTTCGGCGACGCCCCTAGTATTCGGAAGGCCGAATCTGGGGCGCGATACACGCCTTAAGCCGGACAGGGCCGACTCCTCGCTCTAAGCGGCATAAGTCTTTAAGGACTCGAAAACCTCTCGAATAGCGACCAGTCTCTCGCCTTATCATGACATTCAGTTTTAGCTTTCTCTACTGAGGTGCTTAACCCAACTGAACCGGGGCACAATCGCAGTAGTTCTCCCAGTGCTACCTTAGCCGATATAGCGAAACGTAAGGTACCAAAACATGGGAGCTGTGCAAACCCAACTATTGACCAAAGACATGATTCGGAGCTGATGTGTATAATGCTATAAGTTCGGGGTGCCGCACTTGTGTAAGTGTTCGGACTTCTCACACCATATTGTGGGGTACTTAAGCCCCTGGTGTATTGGCCGTAACAGAGTGTATGGGTGCTGGATGTCACGAATGAACATATATATAAAAGGTGCGTTAAAGCAGAATGATACATGCAGTGCAATAAGCAAAAAGTAGGACTATGTCCCCTCCAAGGGCAAGCTGAGGAATAATATTAAAGCAAGTATTTCACTCATTATCGTAATCCACCTGGGAGTTCCGTGGTGTGATGTAGCTTTCTGCCTCCTTGGTTGCCGCATCATGTGTTTGACAATCATGCTGTCGGACAGGGTTTCCAAAGATTAATGTCCTGAAAGAGAGAAAAATAACAAAGCAGGAAGCCCCTAGTGTGTTTTAAGCCACGTCTTGGGGCGTGCCGTAGTCGTGCCCCCTTTCCCGCCTGTGCCCATGGTACTTTTAATGCGTAATTATGTACACGCGGCACGGGTTTCGCCGTTTGGCTGGGACCGGGGTGGGGGCCGCATTGCTATGCAAGCTCGGAATGTGCCAGGCAGTCCTGTAGGTGATTACTCCGGGCGCGCTTGAAGGTGTCCAGGTTCTTAAACGCCGAACCAGTGGATTGCCTTAAGAGGCTGCTTTGCGCTTCCGCTGTGAGGGCCGCAGTGTGCTCCTCCGTTCGGAGAGAGCGCTCTGTGTTTCCATTAACTGTAATGACCCCCTGAGGTCCTGGCATCTTGAGCTTGAGGTATGCATAATGCGGTACCGCATTAAATCTCGCAAATGCGGTTCACCCGAGCAGTGCATGATAACCACTGCGGAACGGGACTATATCGAAGTTTAACTCTTCGCTTTGGAAGTTATCCGGGGATCCGAAGACCACTTCCAGTGTGACTGAGCTTGTGCAATGGGCCTCTACACCTGGTATGACGCCTTTAGAGGTCGTTTTTGTGGGTTTGATCCTTGAAGGGTCTATACCCATTTTGCGCACCGTGTCTTGGTAAAGCAGGTTCAGGCTGCTGCCGCCATCCATAAGGACTCGAGTGAGGTGAAATCCGTCAATAATTGGGTCTAAGACCAGTGCAACGAATCCACCAAGACGGATACTAGTGGGGTGGTCCCTGTGATCGAAGGTGATCGGACAGGAGGACCATGGGTTGAACTTTGGGGTGACTGGCTCCAACGCATATACGTCCTTGAGCGCACGCTTCCGCTCCCTCTTGGGGATGTGGGTTGCGTATATCATGTTCACCGTCCACACTTGTGGGGGGAACCTCTTCTGTCCTCCGGTATTCGGCTGCCGGGGCTCCTCCTCGTCATCGCTATGTGGCCCCTTATCTTTGTTTTCGGCAATTAACTTGCCGGACTGCTTGAACACCCAACAATCCCTATTGGTGTGGTTGGCTGGCTTGTCGAGGGTGCCGTGTATTTGACACGAGCGATCGAGTATACGGTCCAAACTGGACGGGCCCAGAGTGCTTCTTTTGAATGGCTTTTTCCGCTGACCGGTTTTAGAGCCTTTGAATCCGGCATTGACTGCCGTGTCCTCGGTATTGTCACTGTTAATGCGGCGCTTATGTTTGTTGCAACGTAATCTGCTACTGCCGTCCTTGGTATCCGAAGTACCATGGTTCTTTGATATGTTGTTACTGCGAGCCAGCCAGGTGTCTTCTCCCGCACAAAAGAGGGTCATGAGTGTCGTGAGGGCTGCCATAGATTTCGACTTTTCCTGACCAAGGTGCCGGGCTAGCCACTCGTCGCGGATGTTGTGCTTGAAAGTTGCTAGAGCCCCTGCATCCGGACAGTCGATGATTTGATTTTTCTTTGTTAGGAACCATGTCCAGAATTGCCTGGCCGATTCCTCTGGCTGCTGAATTACATGGCTCAAGTCATCGGCATCTGGTGGTCACACATAAGTGCCCTGAAAGTTGTCGAGGAATGAGGCTTTCAGATCCTCCCAACAGCCAATGGACTCTGCTGGCAAGCTATTGAGCCAATGCCGAGCTGGTCCTTTGAGTTTGAGTGGGAGGTATTTAATGGCATGTAGATCATCACCACGTGCCATGTGGATATGTAGGAGGAAATCCTTGATCCATACCGCAGGATCTGTTGTGTCGTCGTATGATTCTATATTTACGGGTTTGAAACCCTCTGGGATTTGATGATCCATTACTTCGTCTGTGAAGCATAAGGGGTGTGCGGCACCTCTGTACTGGGCTATATCGCGACGCAGCTCCAATGAGTCTTGCCCGCTGTGTTCGGCCCGGCCTGATTTACTTTTACTGTATCCGGTGTGACGTTTATCGTCTCGCCTAGTGGCGCGCCCTCATGATCCGTAGATTGATCTTGCATGTTTTTCTTTGTCCTCCAATACGTCTCGCTGGTCTAGTGTATTTCCCCGTGCCTTTTTATTTGAATGGCGTCAGGGTGCAGGCTGAGCTTTTGGCTGGAATGCCTCTCTATCGCGGCCACGAGGTGGCCGATCAGCCGCGTCATACGCTTCTTCCTCCAGTCGGGGTAGCAACCTGCATTTTGGGTAACTCTTGGAGGGGCGTTCGAGTTTATATTCCTCGGTCGCGAGGACTTTAGTTCATCTATCAGCTAGCAGATCTTGATCAGCTTGAAGCTGCTGCTGCTTTTTCTTAAGGCTATTTGCCATGGCTATAAGTCGGCAATTGAAGCGCTCTTGTTCGACGGGATCCTCTGGCACGATGAATTCGTCATCGTCGAGGCTTGCCTCGTCTTTGGAGGGGGGCATGAAATCGTGCTGGAGGAGATTGTTGCCATCTTCGGCACTGTCCGGAGTGTTATTATCTCCTGTGCCGGTATCACCACTTTTGCTTTGGGGGGACTTAGAGCGGCGCCGCTAACGTGGTGCTTGGGTTGCTTCTTGGAGGGGTCATCCTCCATTGTCTCGTCGCCATTGCCT
Organism: Triticum dicoccoides; assembly: GCF_002162155.2. NCBI lineage: Eukaryota > Viridiplantae > Streptophyta > Magnoliopsida > Poales > Poaceae > Triticum > Triticum dicoccoides. The sequence goes on from NC_041386.1 coordinate 343,666,925, forward strand.
TCTTTGGGTGTGTCCACCATGTATATATCATATGATGAGGTGGCTGTCTAGTGCCCTGTGGGCAGTGGTTCCTCTTTGTCTCCCGCATCGTCGTCCATACCGTTGATTTCTTCGGACTCGAAGTCGAGCATGTCGGTTAAGTCGTCGACAGTGGCTACTAAGGGGGTGGTGGGTGGGCAGCGAATTTCTTTGTCGTCCGCATCCCAATCCTACCGGACATAGTTCGGCCAGGATCCTCCTGACAAGGAGAGAGACCTTAATGAGTTTAGTATGTCGCCAAAGCGCGAGTGCTGAAAAATATCTGCGAAGCTAAACTCCATGATCGGCACCTAATCGGATTCGCTAGGAATGGGTGCAGGCGGTTCAGAGTCCGTGGCCGGAGAAGGATCCGGCAGTCTGACAACATGGCTCTTATGCAGGGTAAGGTCGATGTTCGGCTCGATCGCCGCTGAGGGTTAGGCCTCTGTGGCGGGGTCCATCCACCCATCGATGGACGGCGCAACTGGCTACGAATTGAGGGTCGGAGCGGCTGCCGGTGCGATCTCTTGAACACTGTCTAATGGTAGAGCTAAATCGTACTCATCGTGACCGCGTGACGCACAAGGAAGTGGCTTGAATCTGTCGAAGATCAAGTTTCCGCGGATATCGACCGTGTAGTTTAAGCTTCCAAACTTCACCTGGTGGCCAGGGACGTAACTTTCGATCTGCTCCAGATGGCCAAGCAAGTTGGCCCGCAGTGCGAAGCAGCCGAATACAAAAATCTGTCTGGGGATAAAAGTCTCACCCTGGACTGCATCGCTAACAATGATCGAAGGAGCCATCAAGCCTAACGGCGATGACACAGAGGAACTCTCAATGAAAGCACCAATGTCGGTGTCAAAACCGGCGGATCTCGGGTAGGGGGTCCCGAACTGTGCGTCTAAGGCGGATTGTAACAGGAGGCAAGGGACACGATGTTTTACCCAGTTTCGGGCCCTCTTGATGGAGGTAAAACCCTATGTCCTGCTTGATTTATTCTTGATGATATGAGTATTACAAGAGTTGATCTACCACGAGATCGGAGAGGCTAACCCTAGAATCTAGCCTATGGTATGATTGTATGTCGTTCTACGGACTAAAACCCTCCGGTTTATATAGACACCGGAGAGGGTTAGGGTTATACAAGGTCTGTTACAAAGGAGGAGATATCCATATCCGTACTGCCTAGCCTGCCTTCCACGCCAAGTAGAGTCCCATCCAGACACGAGACGAAGTCTTCAATCTTGTATCTTCATAGTCCCACAGTCCGGCCAAAGGATATAGTCTGGCTGTCCGGAGACCCCCTAATCCAGGACTCCCTCATCCTTGCTTACGATTGAAGGTTTCAAAAGGATGAGATTGTATTCATTGTCGTAGTGCACGGTCTTCAGTACGTTGGCGAAGATGCTGCTGAACCGTGTGCGGAGTTGTCGAAGTAGCGGAAATCGTCGAAGATGTGCGAACTTTCTATCTAAGCCGGATGGTCCGGGGTCTGGAGGTTCCGGTGTGGGTGGAAGGTCTGGTGGTGGAAGGTCCGGGCGTGGCCGGAAGGTCCGGGGGTAGCGAAACTGGCAAGAACAAGGAAGTGGGGATCGTGGACTTGGGCGGAAAAACATGAGGAAAAACCCAAATCCGCAGGGGAAAAGCAAGGAAATTGGTGGAAAAGAAGGGTGGGGAGGCTAGATCTACGAGCCACACACAAAATTCACGGATCAAATCCAACAAAACTTCAACACACCTGCAAATAACAAAAAAATTGGGGCTATCTTTGGTGGGGATTTTCGGATTAAGACGAAAAACAACAAAATTAGGCTAGAAACACAACGGGGAGGCTCCGAAATCGTGCTCAACATGGCTCATGATACCAAGATGATGTAGGGTAGGACCCTAATCGCCCGATCTTTCATGAAAGAGCGGAATCCTGCGATGAACACGAAGAACACAAAGGGGAAAACGAGGGGAAACACAAGGGAAATAGGAGAGGAACACTCAAACCAACAAGATAGTCACACACGTGCTAGATCCCCGAATACAGAGAGTAAGATACACGATCCATGATAAACTAGGGACGATACACAGTAACTGGTCTTCTCCGTGAGGTCTTGATGTTCTTCCCTAAAGAGGGGTCTTGAATCTTCTTGGGGAATCTTCTCTGAGGAGGTTCGATCTCCGAGGAGAAGGTAACTGAGGGAGTCCTGGACTAGGGGGTATCCGGACAGCCGGATTATAACCTTCGGCCGGACTGTTGGACTATGAAGATACAAGATTGAAGACATTGTCCCGTGTCCGGATGGGACTCTCCTTGGCGTGTAAGGCAAGCTTGGCAATACAGATATGTAGATCTCCTTCCTTGTAACCGGCCCTGCGTAACCCAAGCCCCCTCCGGTGTCTATATAAACCGGAGGGTTTAGTCCATAGGACAACAACAATCATACCATAGGCTAGCTTCTAGGGTTTAGCCTCTCTTGTCTCGTGGTAGATCAACTCTTGTACTACTCATATCATCAAGAACAATCAAGCAGGCCGTAGGGTTATATCTCCATCAAGAGGGCCCGAACCTGGGTAAACATCGTATCCCCTGCCTCCTGTTACCATCCGCCTTGGACGCATAGTTCGGGACCCCCTACCCGAGATCCGCCGGTTTTGACACCGACATTGGTGCTTTCATTCACAGTTCCTCTGTGTCGTCATCATTAGGCGTGATGGCTCCTTCAATCATCGATAGCGATGCAGTCCAGGGTGAGACCTTTCTCCCTGGGTAGATCTTTGTATTCGGCGGCTTCGCACTGTGGGCCAACTCTCTTGGCCATCTGGAACAGATCGAGAGTTACGCCCCTGGCCACCAGGTCAGGTTTGGAAGCTTAAACTAAATGGACGATATCCGCGGAGACTTGATCTTCGATGGATTCGAGCCCCTTCTGAGTGTGCCACATGGTCACGATGATCATGATTTAGCTCTACCATCGGACAGTGTTCAGGAGATCGCACCGGCAACCGCTCTGACCCTCAATTTGGAGCCAATTGCGCCATCCATGGATGGGTGGATAGACCCCACCACGGAGGCCGCATCCTCAGTGGCGATCGAGCCGAGTATCGACCTTACCCTTCATGGGAGCCATGAAGCCGAACTGTCGGATTCTTCCCCGACCACGGACTCCGAACCGCCTGCGCCCGTGCCTATCGAATCCGACTGGGTGCCGATCTTGGAGTTCACCTCCACGGATATCTTTCAGCACTCGCCCTTCGGCGACATACTGAACTCATTAAGGTCTCTCTCCTTGTCAGGAGAGTCCTGGCCGAACTATGTCCGGCAGGATTGGGATGCGGATGACGAAGAAATTCGCTGACCACCCACCACCCACTTAGTAGCCACTTTCGATGATTTGACCGACACGCTTGACTTCGACTCCGAAGACATCGACAGTATGGACGACGATCGGGAGATGAATAGGAACCACTGCCCACAGGGCACTGGACAGCCACCTCATCATATGATATATACATGGTGGACACACCCAAAGAAGGCAATGGCGATGGGACAGCGGAGGATGACCCCTCCAATAAGCAACCCAAGCGGCGCCGCTCTAAGTCTCACCAAAGCAAAAGCGGTCATACCGGCACAGGAGATAATAGCACTCCAGACAGTGCCGAAGATGACAGCAATCCCCTCCAGCAAGATTTAGAGCAGGAGGATGGAGAAGCCAGCCCTCCCGAGAGAGTGGCAGATGGAGAGGCGGAGGATGATAATTACATGCCTCCCTCTGAAGACGAGGCAAGCCTCGACGATGACGAATTTGTCGTGCCTGAGGATCCAATCGATTAAGAGCGTTCAAGCGCCGGCTTATAGCCACGGCAAATAGCCTTAAGAAAAAGCAATAGCAGCTTCAAGCTGATCAAGATTTGCTAGCTAACAGATTTACTGAAGTCCTTGCGGCCGAGGAATATGAACTCGAACGCCCCTCCAAGGGTTACCCAAAGCGCAGGTTGCTACCTCGACTAGAGGAGGAAGCATTAAAACCTACATCTCTAGCATATGACGCGGCTGATCGGCCACCTCATGGCCGCGACAGAGAGGCATTTCAGCCAAAATCTCAGCCCGCACCCTGACGCCACTCAAATAAAAATGTCAAGGCACGGGGAAACACGCTAGACCTGCGAGACGTATTGGAGGACAAAGCAAAACATGCAATATCGATCTACGGATCACGAGGGCGCGCCACTACGCGAGACGATAACCGTCACGCCAGATATAGTAAAAGTAAATCCGGCCGGGCCGAACATAGAGGACAAGACACATTTGAGCTGCGTCGTGACATAGCCCAGTATAGAGGCGCCGCACACCCCCTATGCTTCACAGACGAAGTAATGGATCACCAAATCCCAGAGGGTTTCAAACCCGTAAATATCGAATCATACGACGGCACAACAGATCCTGCGGTATGGATCGAGGACTTCCTCCTGCACATCCACATGGCCCGTGGTGACGATCTACACGCCATCAAATACCTCCCACTCAAGTTCAAAGGATCAGCTCGGCATTGGCTCAATAGCCTGCCAGAAGAATCCATTGGCTGTTGGGAAGATCTGGAAGCCACATTCCTCGACAACATCCACGGAACTTATGTGCGACCACCAGATGCTGATGACTTGAGCCACATAATTCAGCAGCCAGAGGAATCAGCCAGGCAATTCTGGACACGATTCCTGACAAAGAAAAATCAAAGCATCTACTGTCCGGATGCAAAGGCCCTAGCACCTTTTAAGCAAAACATCCACGACGAGTTTCTCGCCCAGCAACTTGGCCAGGAAAAGCCAAAATCTATGGCAGCCCTCACGACACTCATGACCCGCTTTTGCGTAGGAGAGGACAGCATGCTGGCTCGTAGCAATAATATATCATAGAACCATGGTACTTCAGATAGCAAGGATGGCAATGGCAGGTCACGTGGCAACAAACACAAGCGCCGCATCAACAACGACAATACCGAGGATACGGCAGTCAATGCCGGATTCAGAGGCTCTAAACCCGGTCAGCGGAAAAAGCCATTCAAAAGAAGCACCCCGGGCCCGTCCAGTTTGGACCGTATACTCGATCACTCGTGTCAAATACACGGCACCCCCGACAAGCCGGCCAACCACACCAACAGGGAATGTTGGGTGTTCAAGCAGGCCGGCAAGTTAAATGCCGAAAACAAAGATAAGGGGTCACATAGCGATGACGAGGAGGAACCCCGGCCGCCGAACACTGGAGGACAAAAGAGGTTCCCCCCACAAGTGCGGACGGTGAACATGATATACACAACCCACATCCCCAAGAGGGAGCGGAAGTGTGCGTTAAGGGACTTATACGCCTTGGACCCAGTCGCCCCAAAGTTCAACCCATGGTCCTCCTGTCCGATCACCTTCGATCGCAGGGACCATCCCACTAGTATCCATCATGGCGGATTCGCCGCACTGGTCCTAGACCCAATCATCGACGGATTTCACCTCACTCAAGTCCTTATGGACGGCGGCAGCAGCCTGAACCTGCTTTATCAGGACATAGTGTGCAAAATGGGTATATAGCCCTCAAGGATCAAACCCACAAAAACGACCTTCAAAGGCGTCATACTAGGTGTAGAGGCCCATTACACAGGCTCAGTCACACTGGAAGTGGTCTTCGGATCCCCGGATAACTTCCGAAGTGAGGAGTTAATCTTCGATATAGTCCCGTTCCGCAGTGGCTATCATGCATTGCTCGGGCGAACCGCATTTGCGAGATTCAATGCGGTACCGCATTATGCTTACCTCAAGCTCAAGATGCCAGGACCTCGGGGGGTCATCACAGTCAATGGAAACACAGAGCGCTCTCTCCGCACGGAGGAGCACACTGCGGCCCTCGCAGTAGAAGCACAAAGCAGCCTCTTCAGGCAATCCACCAGTTCGGTGATTAAACATCCTGACACCATCAAGCGCGCCCGAAGTAATCCGCAACAAGACCGCCTGGCACGTTCCGAGCTCGCATAGCAATGCGGCCCCCACCCCAGTCCCAGACAAACGGCGAAATTCGTGCCACGCGTACATAATTACAAATTAAAAATACCATGGGCATAGGTGGGGGGGCACGAGTACGGCACGCCCCAAAACGCGGCTCAATCGCACTAGGGGCTTCCCACTTTGTTATTCTTTTCTCTCTTTCAGGACTTTACTCTCCGGAAACCCCGTCCGGCAGTACGATTGCCGGACACACGATACGACAACCAAGGAGGCAGAAAGCTTCGTCGCACCATGGAACTCCCAGGTGGTCTCTGGTAATGAGTGAAATACTTGCTTTAAATACCATTCCTTAGCTTGCCCTTGGAGGGGACATGTCAAATAGTCCTACTTTTTGCTTATCGCACTACTTGTATCATTCTGCTTCGACGCACCTTTTTGAATAAACAATGCATAGCACTAGACTATTACCTCATTCTCTATTCTTTATATATATATGTTCATTCATGACATTCAGCACCCGTACACTCTGCTACGGCCAATACGCCAGGGGCTTAAGCGTACCCCATAATACGGCATGAGAAGTCCGAACACTTTCGACAGTGCGGCACACCGAACTTATAGAATTATATGCATCAGCTCCGAATCATGTCTTGGGTCAATAGTTGGGTTTCCCCGGCTCCCATTTTTGGTACCTTACATTCCGCTATATCAGCTATGGTAACACTGGGAGAACTACTGAGATTGTGCCCCGGTTCATCTGGGCAAGCACCTCAGTAGAGGAAGCTGAAACTAACTGTCATGATAAGGCGAGAGATGGTCGCTGTTCGAGAGGTCTCGAGTCCCTAAAGACTTATGACGCTTAGAGCGAGGAGTTGGCTTTGTCCGGCTTAAGGCGTGTATAGCGCCCCGAATTTGGCCTTCCAAATACTAGGGGCTTCGCCAAAATTTAAAATTGTAGACTTCTATGGCTAAGTGAGAGTGATAAAGCATTATAGTCCGATTGGCTTATTCGTTGTGCTGAGCACCTCCCTCGAAGGACCCAACAATGGAAAAAAGAGTGCTCAGATTTATCCCGAACACCCTAGCATTCGTGGCATGGGGGCAGAAGCCGACGACTGGCCATCTCTCAAATTTAATAAACAGCCGCACAGAAGGTAATATTTTAAATTCAAACAAGTGTTGTGTAGTGCATATGAACAAGTTTTCATAATACAGGATCACACGAGCAAGTTCGTTCCAAAATTACATCCTTCGCACACTCGTCCGCCACAAGACGGGCACCCTTCAGGACACCCTCATAATACATTTCGGGGTGGCGATGGTTCTTGCCCTGCGGCAGCCCCTCCTTCACCAGCTTCTCGGCGTCCATCTTGGCCCAGTGGACCTTCGCACGGGCAAAAGCCCGACGTGCACCTTCGATGCAGACGGACCACTTTATGACTTCCAGCCATGGGCAGGCATCCAAGCCGCCTCACCAGGCCGAAGTAGCTGTTGGGAAGGGAGTCGCCAGGCCACATCCAGACTATAAGGCCCCTCATGGCCTGTTCGGCCGCCTTGTGCAGCTCGACCAGTTGCTTCAGCTGGTCGCTCACAAGCATCGGTTGTTCGGTCGTAGTATACTGAGACCAGAACAACTTCTCCGTCGAGCTTCCCTCCTCGCCCTGGTAATACTTCGCGGCATCCGACACGCTGCGGGGCAAATCTGAGAATGTTCCTGGAGAGCTCCACACTCGGGTAAGGAACAAGTAATTTACTTTCACATGCTTGCTTTGCATATTGAATGCCTTACTCGCTGCTATCTTCCTTATCGCCTCAATTTCCTGGAGGGCCTTTTGGGCTTCAGCCTTGGCATGCTTTGTGCTCTCGAGGGCCGCTGCAAGCTCGGACTCTTGCGTCTTTGAGTCAAGCTCCAAAGCCTTGTGCTTCTTCACGAGAGCCTGGAGCTCTTGCTGCACCTCGCCCGCCCGTGCCTCTTGTTTTTCCCGCTCGGTGCGCTCCTTGGCCGCTTTGTTTTCGGCCTCGGATAGCGGTTGCTTCAGGGTCGCCACTTCGGTCGTGGCCCCTGGCACATCCATGATGATCATATCATTTTGCAACCGCATCTTTATATATAGAGAGAGAGACAAGGCATTACTTACCTTTGTTCTCCTCGAGCTGCCTCTTGGCAAGACCGAGCTCTTTCTCACACAGCTCGAGGTTCTGCTTTAGTGCAGTGACCTCCATAGTCAGTGCGGCAGAGGTCAGCAGCGAAGCCTGCATACGCATATAGACATACTTATATTAGACTCCTGCAGATATTATTTGATCCTCTATTCGGCTTTTGTTTGTGAACACCAAACAGAGCATCAGGGGCTACTGTCTATGCGGTAATATTTTCCTATATTTTAAATACTTACCTCAAAGCCTATTAGAAGGCTGGCACAGGCTTCAGTCAGTCCGCTCTTGACGGACTGAACCTTCTTGATCACCGCACTCATAATAGTGCGGTTCTCTTCATTGATGGAAGCGCCGCGAAGCTCTCCCAACAGGTTGCCCGGTGACTCTGGATGGATAGAGGTCACCGGCACGGGCGGCTTGCCCCTCTTGGAAGGGGGCCGCCTGCCGGAGTCTGGAACCACTGGAGGTTCCGGCGCGGCATTTGGTCGGGGCCCGAGCTTGGAGCCCTTGGGAGTCTTGCTCCCTTCGCACCTGGAGTCCGGAAGTTCGCCTTGAGGTGCCTCCCAAACTATCTCCCCCCGGTTCGGTGCCCCTTGAGACAGTACCTCGACATTGTCCATATGGCGAGGAGAGGAGGTGGTTGGAAGTGTATCACTATTCATATCCGACGAGTCCAAGGAACCGTCCGACGAGGATACGTCGATACGGGCTCGGGGCGGACTGCATAATCATATTCGACGTTAGGAGAAGCAATGCAACAAAAGTATGCTATGAGTTACTCTGGTATCCGAATACTTACGACTTCGCCAGGGGCTTGGCCCTGCGTAACCACTCATCTTCGCCATCGGCAGCGGTGGTGGAACAGTCCGGAAGGACAGTTCTTCCCTTCTTAGACCCTTCGGCCTCCCCGGTTGGGGCGGCCTTCCTTTTCTTGTCTCCCCCGGCTGGAGGGGGAGAATCTTCATCTTCCTCATCCTCGTTTTCATGGGAGGAGTGCGTCTCGGAGTTATCGGACGATGAGTCAGATACCACCTGGCGCCGGGAACTCTTTCGGGTTCCCGTGGCCTTCTTCTTGGTCTACTCCGGCACCTCATAAGGAGCCGGAGTCCGCATCTCCGCCAGGAGAGCGTCTGCAGGGTCTTTGGGCAGAGGGGCCGGACAGTTAATCTGCTCCGATGTCTCCACCCAGTCCTGTCGAAGGCATGGGAGCTTAGACCCCGCACATGGTTAAGCTATGGGAAATAAATAACCTACCAGATGTACAGAACATACCGGATTTGCAGGGCACTTCGCGCTTAGCCCGCGGTCCTCGGTAATAGAAGGAGGGACCTCAGCGCCCTTGAACAGCACCTTCCATACGTCCTTATGCGTCGTGTCGAAGAGCTCGCGTAGAGTCTAGTGCTGGGCGGGGTCGAACTCCCATAAGTTGAAAGCCCGTTGTTGACACGGGAGGATCCGGCGGAAGAGCATGACCTGGACTGTGTTGACAAGCTTAAGTTTCTTGCTTATCATGTTCCAGATACACTTTAGGAGTCCGTCCAGCTCCATCGATGGGCCCTAGGACAGGCCCTTCTCCTTCCAGGAAGTGAGCCGTGTGGGGATTCCGGATCGAAACTCGGGGGCCGCCACCCAGTTGGTGTCGCGCGGCTCGGTGATGTAGAACCACCCCGATTGCCACCCCTTTATGGTCTCCATGAAGGAGCCCTCGAGCCATGTAACGTTGGGCATTTTTCCCACCATGGCTCCGCTGCATTCCTCTTGTTGGCCGCCTACAACCTTCGACTTAATATTGAAGGTCTTCAGCCACAGGCCGAAATGGGGCCGGATGCGGAGGAAAGCCTCGCACATGACGATGAACGCCGAGATGTTGAGGATGAAATTCGGGGCCATATCATGAAAGTCCAGACCATAATAGAACATAAGGCCGAGGACGAATGGATGGAGGGGAAACCCCAGTCCGCGGACGAAGTGGGGGAGGAAAACCACCCTTTCATAAGGTTCCGGGGTAGGGACGATCTGCCTCGTAGCTGGCAGCCAGTGCGCGATATCCGCGGCTAAGTATCCGGACCCACGTAGTTTTTTGATGTGTCCCTCCGTGGCGGAGGAGACCATCCACTTGCCTCCCGCTCCGGGCATGTTTGGAGAGAGTTGAGGAGAAGGATGTGGACTTGGGCGCTGGAGCTCGAGTGCGCGAGAATGGATGAGCAAGGAGGAAGAAGGCGTGGGTAGAAAAAGGTGAAACCTTATCCCTTTATAAGGGCGAACGAAACTATGTGCCCCCACCAGCCTGGTAAAACTCGCTTATCCCCCAAGCGATGTAATAGATGGCGCGGTTGGGTTATCCACGTCCGTATTGATGGGAATCCCATAATAAGGGGACACGATCTCTGCTTCGACAAGACATGCCAAGGAAACCGCCTCGCAAAACATGCTGAGATAGGTTATGAAACACAATTCGAATAAAGACCTGACTATGGTGTGATGCCATGCTACGGGGTACGTCAGCAGATTAGATTTGTGGAAATATTATTCTCTCTACGATGGTATGTGGAACTTGTTTTGCAGAGCCGGACAGGATCCTCGTGTTCAAAATCTTCTATGAAGTATTCGGAGGAGGAACCTGCCTTGCAATGCCGAAGACAATCTGCGTGCCGGACTCATCGTCATTGAAGCCTGGTTCAGGGGCTACTGAGGGAGTCCTAGATTAGGGGGTATCCGGACAGCCGGATTATATACTTTGTCCGGACTGTTGGACTATGAAGATACAAGATTGAAGACTTTGTCCCGTGTCCGGATGGGACTCTCCTTGGTGTGGAAGGCAAGCTTGGCAATACGGATATGTAGATCTCCTTCCTTGTAACCGACTCTATGTAACCCTGTCCCCCTCGGGTGTCTATACAAACCGGAGGGTTTAGTCCGTAGGACAACAACAATCATGGCATAGGCTAGCTTCTAGGGTTTAGCCTCTGTGATCTCGTGGTAGATCAACTCTTGTACTACTCATATCATCAAGAACAATCAAGCAGGACGTAGGGTTTTACCTCCATCAAGAGGGCCTGAACCTGGGTAAACATCGTGTCCCCTACCTCCTATTACCATCCGCCTTAGATGCATAGTTCGGGAACCCCTACCCAAGATCTGCCGGTTTTGACACCGATAGTAACCAAGTGGATGAGCGAAGCTCTCACACAATCATGAGCTATCCCTTTGCTAATCCTAAAACATAGGTAGGAGAAGAGTATTTATAGTATAGGTGACGAAAGGGTACACGGGCCTTGGCCCAAGTCGCTGCGCGCAGGCAGGGCCAGAAGTTCCGGGCGAAGCTGGAAGTTCCGGGCGCCGGAGGTTCCGGGGAGGGTACGGCCTAACCCGAGAGTTGGCGCGGGTGGAGATGTGTTGGCATCCGGGGGGCGGAAGGTCTGGACTGGCTGGAGGTTCCGGGCGCCGGAAGGTCCGGGACGGGGCCCGGGCTAACCCGCGAGTTGGCACGCCTGGGCTGGTCGATGTCATCGGCGGCTGGAAGCTTCGGGTCAGCCGGAAGGTCCGGGGGCCAGAAGTTCCGGGCTCTGGCCGGAGGTTCCGGGTTGTCCAGAGTGTTGATGCCTGTCTTTTGTTCTACAGCTCTCAGCTCCGTGTCTTGAGCGTTGTACCTGATCACACATAGCATCCAGGACTTAGGCAGTAGCCATGTCTCACTTGAAGACAAGGGAAACTCAAGTAGGAGTGATGTCACCTCGGATTGAATAGCACGTGCCCTAGCCCTTGTCATGGGCCCACTTGGAGCTTGGATAGTTGAGGTGGCGTCCATGGGGATGGTCGTGGGATGCTCCGCATCAGGAGGTAATACCCTACGTCCTTCTTGATTGATATTGATGAATATGAGTATTACAAGAGTTGATCTACCTCGAGATCGTAATGGCTAAACCGTAGAGGTCTAGCTTGTATGGCTATGATAATGAGTCTCTTATCCGGACTAAGTCCTCCGGTTTATATAGACACCGGGAGGATCTAGGGTTACACAAGGTCGGTTACAAAGAAGGGAATCTACATATCCAGTCGCCAAGCTTGCCTTCCTTGCCAAGGAGAGTCCTATCCAAACACGGGTGCAGTCTTCGGTCTTCGTATCTTCATAGCCCATCAGTCCGGCCCATGGCTAACAGGCCGGACGCCTGAGGACCCCTTTGTCTAGGACTCCCTTAGCGGCCTCACCAGGCTGGCTCGCGAGGAGCGGAGATATCAAGGCGAGGTGCACCTCGCGAGGTTCACATGATGTGAGCCATGACGACCAAGGCCAGGCGGGTGCTAGTGGGCGCAGCGTACCAGTTTCCCCTTTTGTTTCCATATCGGTGCAACAAGACCAAGACCGCCAGGACGACAGGATGGAGGTCATCGTGGAGCCCGCAACAGCATCACCACCAGAGCCTTCTGCAGGCGAAGACTACTTTTGTCAGGATAGCTTGTACTAGTTGTCCCCCTTCAAATTTGGCCGTTGTGGGATCCCTTCCCGCCCCCATCCCCATGGAGCTCGAGGAGCAACTGGCCCAAAAGAGGTGTACCGCGGTCTCTTCACCCGACGTCGCCAAGGAAGCTAACGACCATTACTGGCCGCAGGCACTCAATAAACGGGCTAGAGTATGTGGGTATGTCACAGACGCTGGCTACGACATCGAGGTCATCGACAGTGACAGCCTATGTGATAACCCACAAGTATAGGGGATCGCAACAGTTTTCGAGGGTAAAGTATTCAACCCAAATTTGTAGATTCGAGACAAGGGAAGCCAAAGAATATTTGAAGGTATTAGCAGCTGAGTTGTCAATTCAACCACACCTGGAAATTAATTATCTGTAGCAAAGTTGATAGTTTTGATAGTGGTGACAGCAACAATAATGTTAGTAACAATGATAGTAGTAGGAACGTAGCAGAAAAAATATGGAGAAGTTTGTAGGCATTGGATCGGTTACTTGTTGGATAATATTCATCATGAGACAGTTATAACCTAGGGCGACACGGCACTAGCACCAGTTCATATAATGTAGGCATGTATTCCGTAAATATTCATATGTGCTTTATTAAAAGAACATGCATGCCGTCTTTTGTCCTACCCTCCCATGGCAGCGGGGTCCATATTGGTAACTAAGGGATATTAAGGCCTCCTTTTAATAGAGAACCAAAACAAAGCATTAACACATAGTGAATACATGAACTCCTCAAACTACGGTCATCACCGAGAGTGGGGCCGGTTATTGTCACACCGGGGTTGCTGGATCATAACACATGGTAGGTTTCTATAACTTGCAAGATCGGATCTAGAACATGGATATAATGATGAATTCATAAACGGTTCAGATCTGAAATCATGGCACCCGGGCCCAAAGTGACAAGCATTAAGCATAGCAAAGTCATAACAACATCAATCTAGGAACATAGTGGATACTAGGGATCATGCCCTAACAAAACTACCTCGATTACATGATGAATCTCATCCAAATCATCACCGACCAACGAGCCTATGAAGGAGTTACTCACTCACGGTGGGGAGCATCATGGAATTGGAGATGGAGAAGGGTTGGCGATGACGAAGAACGAAGATCCCCCTCTCCGTAGCCCCCAACCGGACTCCAGGTCTGCCCTCCCGAGGAAGAATAGGGCTTGGCGGCGGCTCCGTCTCGTGGATCGCAATAATTCTTTCTCCTTGGTTTTTCTCCGAAAATAGGAATTTATAGTGTCAGCGTTGCGGTCTGCGGGGCCACCAGGTGGGTACAGCCCACCTGGGTGCGCCAGGAGAAGAGGCACACCCTGGTGGGTTGTGCCCACCCAGGGGCCCCTCTCCGATAGGCCTTGGCTCCAAAAATTCTTATATATTATATAAAAATTCCTTAAAAAGTTTCGTTGCATTCTGAGAACTGTTATTTCTGCACAAAAAACAAGACCATGGTAGTTGTGCTAAAAACAGCGTCAGTCCGGGGTTAGTTTCATTCAAATCATGCAAATTAGAGTCCAAAACAAGAGAAAACGCGTGAAAAAGTATATACGTTGGAGACGTATCACTATGTCATAGGTTAAGTGGCCCACCCCCAACCCCTCGGATTCAACCATCGTCGATCTCATCCATGGCCTCGCTGCTGATCTCCTCTAGATCGCTGTCAACAATTCGCCTTCCTACATCGCCATCGTGCCCCTTTTGTCATTTCTGAAGGACACATTCTGCAACGCTGGCTTGGGATCCACAGCTTCCAAGTCAGACGTCATCACTATCGACCACGAGGAGGGCACCATCTCCGGCTCTTCCGAGGGGAAAGAGCCTGTCTGCCACATTAGGGAGGGCACCCTACAGCCATGCTATTCCAAGGGGAAGGAGCCCATCTGCGACAACATGGAGCGCATCTAGGGTCTGTGCACTTCCCGCGGGAACGAGCCCATTTGTCACAAGTGAGGAAACCCTACCGGTGTCGTGGGAACGGGCGTACCCATACATGCCTGCCTACGTCCAATAGGCATGGCTCCGTCAATGGCCCGGTACAGCCCAGCTTCAGCAACAACAACTCAATACCCTCGTGAGGAGCAGCCTCCATCAATGACACCAAGACCTCGTGAGGAACAGCTTCAGCAACAACAACTCAATACCCTCCGTCAATGACACCAAGACCTCCCTACGGGCGGACTCACTAGGCTGGCTCCCGAGGAGCAGAGATATCAAGGCAAGGTGCACCTCGTGAGGTTCACATGACGTGAGCCATGACGACCAAGGCCAGGTGGGTGCCAGTGGGCGCAGCGTACCAGTTTCCCCTTTGGTGCCAAGGAGTGAAGCGCAGGCGCAGAGTCCCGAGGAATCAAGCAAATGTTTCCATATCGTTTCAACAAGACCAAGACCGCTAGGACGACGGGACGTAGGTCATCACGGAGCCCACCACAGCGTCTCCACCAGAGCCTTTTGTAGGCGAAGACTACTTTTGTTAGGATAGCTTGTACTAGTGTACCCCCTTCAAATTTGGCCGTTGTGGGATCCCTTCCCACCTACATTTGGGAAGAGGACCAAGGCCACTATAAATAGCACTTAGCCACCACCATAGAAAGTGGGATCATTCAGATCATCCTCTCATCCACGAGCTCATCGATCCTAAGAACACCTCACCTCCTGAGGCTATTCCACCACTTTACTAGTTCATCCTCAGCCCCTCGAGGCAATCCACCACAAAGCTGGAGTAGGGTATTACACCGCAAGGTGACATGAACCAGGATAAACCACTGTGTCTCTTGTCCCTTGGGTTCGTCGAGCTAGGCCACGGAATCATTGAGCAGGCAGACTAAGAGGGGAGTGTTCTTCGCATGCACCCCAGTGTTCGAAACTATGAAGGGTCTGCAGAACCTTAAATCCGACAAACCCATGATTTGTTTTGCCGTGCCTCTTCACAGGGGAAACCCATGATTTGTTTTGTCGAGTCCTTTTTGTAGTGTAGTGAGAATATGTCCAGTTTTAATTGCTATATTTGGTTGTTTGCAGTATGCCTTCTTTCTTTTAGTTGTTCACAATGTGATGCTCTATATGTGCAATTATTTACTGTGCAGTACATTTCATCAATCCAGTTTTAAACATACCGATAGGAATGCATATATTTTCTTGTTGTTAAGCCTGTTATAGCTAGGATATCCCTCTTTTGAAGTTTTTTGATTGTTCGGTTGTTTGTAGGTAGCATATGTCTAGTTTCAAATGCTATCTTGGGTTGTTCGTAGTATAAATGCCTTGTTTATTCCAGTTATTCAACGTGATGTTCTATATGTGCAAGTATGAACTGTGCAGTTCAATTTCATTCTAAACAATACCACTATGAATGACTACATTTGGTTGCTGCATCTTGAAGGTAACACACCTTTTCCATTTTTATTTAAGAATAACTAGTGTACTTAGACCGGCACAATACCAGTTTGAATGACTATGTTTGCTTGTTGTTAAATGTTAGGCGTGTTGCAGCTAACACACCTTTGCACTTGTTTTGCTTTACTAGCATGCTTAAACCTACACACTGAAGCTATATTTTGGAGATTATTTTGTCTATCATGTATAATTTTGGTTGATGTTTAGCCTGTTGTGCTTAACATGCCTCTCAATGTACCTACATTGGACAATTTTGGGAATGACTGTTGTTTTCCATCGAGGTTAGTTTCATCCCATGGCTTATATATACTCAGTGTTCAGGATATCGGTAGCTGGTACCATGTAGGTCGGGGGCTGATAAGGGACAAATCAGTGAATCAGACGTTTAACTGAATATATCTGTAACCCATTTATCATTAGGTTAACTAGGGCTATATGTAATATATCTAAGGCTACATAGCAAGATGCACTGCACTTAATGTCTAAATATGCAATCCTAGGCTACATAGCAACAAGGAAGAGTGTTACCTTAATGTTCTAATGATGTCTAGATATACGTATAAGAGCACCAGCAACAACAACAACAACAACACATAACTATTGGCATACTCAACTTAGCTAGAGGTTAGAGTTAGTTTCTAGCTCATGACTAACCATGAACTAACTCCATCCAAAGAGGTGTTTGGATGACAGGGTTAGATTGACAATAAATGCACTAGGAGAACTAGCTCCAATTAGCACCTCTTGGGTTGGATAGTTTTTTTGGGTCGGTTACATGCAACTAGCTCAAACTAGCCCTCATGGTTGGATATACTTTAGGGCGATTTGAGCCTGAACTAGCACAAACTAACTCTAACCCATGGA
Organism: Triticum dicoccoides; assembly: GCF_002162155.2. Taxonomy (NCBI): domain Eukaryota; kingdom Viridiplantae; phylum Streptophyta; class Magnoliopsida; order Poales; family Poaceae; genus Triticum; species Triticum dicoccoides. Next base: position 343,683,814 of record NC_041386.1, read on the forward strand.
CACAGCAGTAGTTAATCAACCGATAATTTGTAAGAATGCAATAAACTCCTTCCGCCCCATAATATAAGATGTTAATTCATCGAATATGTGAGTATATTGGATGTTATAAGATATTATAAATGAGTGTTGTACTACATCATTGTGCAATTGTTGTTTAGCTTCTAATATTAACTCGGTGCTTTTAGGTACATAAGTAATTGGGAAAGATCCGTGCTTCGACCCTTTTTGCATAAGGGGCAATGAGATATCGATGAACCAGCATCAAGTGAGGAAGCTGATAAAGATTGTTAGTAAAATTTGTCAAAAGATGGCAATTAAACTATTTGTTTACACTTTTACCCAAGATAACATCAAACTGCACGATGGTAAGTAAGAACTCTGCAGCCTTCTTTTTACTGCCCATAATAAGTTGTGTTAGATGACAATGTCTGAATGTTTTTCCTTTGCAGTGGTTGCGAAAGCAGTTTACTCAAGATTACCCCTGAAACTACATTATTGGTGGGCATGCAAAGGTTAAAGTATTTCTACCAGAACACGATGATTATCTAGATGTTTTCATGAAGACCGTGAAGGATGGGCGGTCGGCCATCACAATGGGTTGGACTAGAGTCATGCATGCCTTCTGCATGGAGGAGGGCACAATAAGGGCATTCCACTTCACCTTGTTCAGCAACCAGAATGTATTTCGCCTCCTTATTTAACGTCTTTAATAGTACAAGTATACAACTGTGGTTCATCATTCTTTATTTGGTTCTTATGTAATTCTTGAACATATCTACCTATGAATCGAATAATGCATTGGCTGTTTGAACCTGATGGATATGAATAAAGCTATAGGATACATGCAAATTCAAATTCAAATTCAAATTCAAATCTGGTACAATTTGAAATAACACCAATTAAATTACGATGAAATTACGCTCTCCAGGTCATTACGGTACACAAGGTTGGTAAAACACAACCGTTTGCCATATACATCATAGGCTGACACGGTTCACAAAGAGGAAATGTGTGCAAGCATGCGCACTGTTGCCGTTTGCAAATCGTGTGTGATGTCAGACAATATCACAAATGGTGCGGGAAAAATAAACGTTTGTGATAGTTACCTTATCGTACACGATTCGCAACCATGAATTGTTTCTGATGAAGTACGCATCGTAAGCGTTGCACCACAGAATAGTGTGTGCAACAGTTGTCGTGTACGACGATGTTAGACGGTCCGATGTTTCGTAATCCCGTCCGACACTCGTACGACGATTAGCTAATCTTCTTAATTATTTATCGCATATGGTTTGGGAAAAGTGAATGTGTGTGATTGTATGCTTATCATAAATGTTCTATAATACTGAACCATTTGTGATGCGTCGTGCATCATAAATGCAGCACCATAGAATACCGACTACGATGGCAATGCGAGCACAAACGAGTAGGAGTACTATATATGCATCTTGGCTCCCTATCCCCGACGGTTTCTGCGTCGAGTGGGAAGGACCCCCCTATCACCCACATTTACTTGGCGACGGTTCCGAATGCCTCCGTCGAAAGGGGTTAAAAACCATTTGCATAACACCGATGCGTACCAGTGTAACGATAACAGTGATAGCAATAGTTTGGTAGCAAGTGTAACGGTAACAGCAGCAGTAGTAACTTAGCAAGAACAATATAAGATAAATTCATAGGCATTGGATCAGTGAATTTGTTGGATGATATTCATCATATAATAGTCATAACCTAGGGTGATACGGCACTAGCTCCAGTTCATAAATATAATGTAGGCATGTATTCCGTAAATAGTCAAACTTGCTTATGGAAAGAACTTGCCTCACTTCTTTTGTCCTATCCTCTCGTGGCAGCGGGGTCCATATGGAAACTAAGGGATATTAAGGCCTCCTTTCAATAGAGAACCGGAACGAAGCATTAGCACAAAGTGTATACATGAACTCCTCGAACTACTGTCCCTCACCGGAAAGTATCCCGACTTCTGTCACTACGGGGTTTATGGATCATAACACGTAATAGGTGACTATAACTTGCAAGATCGGATCTAGAACATAGATATAATGGTGATAACAGAAACAGTTCATAACTGAAATCATGGCGCCCGGGGCCAAAGTTACAAGCATTAAGCATGGCAAAGTAATAGCAACATCGATCTCAAAACATAATGGATACTAGGGATCAAGCTCTAACAAAACTAACTCGATTACATAATGAATCTCATACAACTCCTCATCGACCAGCGAAGCTACAAAGGAATTACTCACTCCCAGTGGGGAGCATCATTGAATTGGCAATGGAGAACGGTTGGTGATGACGAAGATCGAAGATCCCCCTCTTCGGAGCCCCAAACGAGCTCCATATCTGGCCTGCCGATGAAAAACAGGAGGTGGCGGCTGCTCCATCTCATGAAGCGCATCACTGATTTTTTCTCCAAAAATAGGATTTTATGGAGTTGGAATCAGGGTCTACGGGGCTAACAGGTGGGCACAACTGTGACGACCCGATACCGATGCTTCAGATGCCTTCCATGTTTTGCGTGTCAGCTTTGTTATTTATTTGTTTCTTGCAGTTCATAATGTCATCATGAGCATTGCATACGCATGTTTTTATAAAACTTGCATCCGTTCGTAGTGGCCACTTCTCCTTTGTCTCTGTTCGCCTTTATCAAACCAACCGGGTTTTCGATTCCCTCTTGTGAAACCACCTAACTCCTATTTGCACAGTGCATCAACCCCTCGCGTTTGTTCGAAACTTCCCCGAACCAGACCCGAGCAGTCATTACCGATGGGTCTGGATCATCCCCAAACATCCGTAAAATATCTTTGGTTCATTGTTGGAACATCCTAACCTATTTATTCTGGGCCATCCGATTACGATAGGAGGGTACGATCTAACCCTCTTTTGGGCTTCCTACTATATATAGACCAACCTCTTAGGCAGCAACCCTAAAATCTAGCCCTCTTGTCCCATCGCGCCGCCACCTACCTGCCTTCTCTCTCTCGGGATCCATCCCGCCGGCACCTGGTCTCTCCTTGGTTCCAACGCTAGCCAATCGCCATCGGATTCCTTCGATCCAACCATGCAACTATCCATCCCACCACCACAGCCCACGCAGACCTCCCCATTCCCCTCGTCATGAGGCAGGAAGAGAAGCTCCCTGCAGCCTCCCACCTCGTGCCGTCCCCGCCGTCCACTAGTAGCAGCAGCGCCCGAGCGCTCCTCCACCTCGCGCCGACGCCTCGTCAGCTTTGGCCACAACTCCATGTTCCTCTAGGACGGACTTCCCCCTGGCGCCCTTTCCTTCTTTCCCTTCTTCGTTTCCCATCTCATCTCTCTTTGTCCAGGAGCTTGGCGCCAACACCATGGATGGCCTCCCGTAGCTCCAGCTCGATGCGCCACCATGGTCCGTGCCAGAGAGCCTCAGATCTGTCCTTTCCCATCATCCATCAACGCTGGAGCCCCAGTTCGCCTACCGCGCCAAGTCCCTCCAGCCTATTCGACCCCCTTAGCTGCATCATGTAGTAGCAGTTCGGACAGAGGAGGAGGACACCTCTGCCTCGACCACTCGCGTCGCCCTCAATCGTCAAGCGCCGCCCCCGTCCGGATCTTTCGGGCCCTGCCGTCCCCGACCTCCCCCGCGGTCCACCTCGCCTCACCGTCCCCGTCGTCAAGTCCAGCCACTGACATCACCCCCTGCATCCTCTGCTTCAAGTAGGAGGACGACCGCACGACCGCGCATCGCCTGCGTCGTTGACCTGTCTCCGTGCTAGGTGGGCTACCTCCTTGCTCGCAGTCCGCGCATGCGTCTAGCTGGCCAGATTCGGCCCGAGGTGAGCATCTCGTGTAACCCTCACCAGGCGTGCATATTTTCTATGTCGCGCTCAGCTCTATTCAGGCTCAGTTCCAGCAGTTTCAGCCCATAGACATTTTTTCCATTCTGCGAATTTATCAATTAACCTGGTCATTGCATATTTACAGGAAATTCTATCATATTGATATGCTCACAACTAAATAACCGTGCATCGATTTAAAATGTTTTAAACATGTAAAATGCTTAGAATTTTGTCTAGTTTCATAATATGCAACTTTCATCCATGTTAAAAATGTTTAAAATGATGTTTGCATTTAATTTGCATAGTGACGTGCTAAAATGGTTTATTTCATAACTAAATAACCATAGCTCTGAATCTAATAATATTTATATGTAAATGGGGTAGAAAATGCATCGTTTAACATGGTGGCATTACTTTGCATGTTTAGCAACTCTAAAATAGTGTATAGGGCAGAACAGTAGAAAATTTGAAATATGCACATGGGGTTTTCCCGAATTGTTGCTTGTTGTTCCGGCCTCATTTAAACTGGCCTAGATAGGTAGTTTTATTATGCTTCACCCTCTTGTCATGTTTAATAACATTTAATATTGCTGCGTACATAAACGAGAGCGAACTAAATGATTGAATGTGGTGTTTTTTCAATATGCAACTCGTTGCATATTGAGCTCCACATAACTTGTAGTGTTGTTTGTTGCACTTTGCCATGCCATGCCTCATTAAACCGGACATGCATCATACTTGATTGTGCATCATGCCATGGTTATGATATGTATGTTTACCATGATGTTTGCTTCTTTCCGGTTGTGCTTCTCCTTGATAGTTACAGTTATGTTGCGAGTGTGAGGATTCGTTCGGCTACATTGGTTTGACTACTTCATGGACTTGGTGTTCTTCCTAGAGAGATTTCAGGCAAGATGACCGCCACCTTGGATCTCACTACTATCTTTGCTTTGCTAGTTGTCTCGATTGTATTGCTATGTCGCGCTACCTACCAGTTGTTATCAAGCCTCCGAAATTGCCATGATAGCCTCTAACCTTTTCCACCATCCTAGCAAACCGTTGTTTGGCTATGTTACCGCTTTGCTCAGCCCCTCTTATAGTGTTGCTAGTTGCAGGTGCAGTTGCAGGTTGTTCCATGTTGGAACATGGATATCATGGGATATCATAATATCTCTTATTTAATTAATGCATCTATATACTTGGTAAAGGGTGGAATGCTCGGCCTTTTGCCTAGTGTTTTTCTCCACTCTTGCTGCCCTAGTTTCCGTCATATCGGTGTTATGTTCCTTGATTTTGCGTCCCTAACATGGTGAGAGTTTATGGGCCCCTCTTGACAGTTCACTTTGAATAGAACTCTTTTAGCAAGGCCCAACATTGGTTATACCATTATCCTTATAACAACTAAAACTTGAATAGGGACCGGCTAGCACCCGGGGTCTCTTAATCAACCCCCGGGCCAGTGCTCCTCATGAGTGTTGGTCCATCTACCTAGCAGTAGGCGCTGTCACCTCAGGGGAACGTGATGGTATTATTGGCTATCGTCCACTATGCATAGACGGTGTTGTCCTGAGAATGAGATACACGCGGCTCCTATCGGGGTATCGACGCAGTGGGTGGTCTTGCTGGTTTTATTTTACCATTGTCGAAATCACTTGTGCACCGGGATTACGAGTCTGATCGAAGGGTCCCACGATGGAGGATTGTCACGGCGGATCATGAGCTTGTCATGGGCTAAGTTGGGACACCCCTGCAGGGTTTAAACTTTCGAGAGCCATGCCCGCGGTTATGTGGCAGATGGGAATTTGTTAATATCTTGTTGTAGCGAACTTGAAGTAAACTCAACTAAATACACCAACTGGATGTGTAACCATGATGTCTCTTTTCGGGTGCGTTCGAGAAGAGAACACGGTTGGGTTATGTTTGAACATAAGTAGTTTAGGATCACTTCTTGATCATTACTAGTTTGCGACCGTTTGCATAGTTTCTCATCTTATTCTTGTACTTGTAAGTTAGCCACCATATTATGCTTAGTCGCTTGTTGCATCCTCACCACTTATCCATTCCATACCCATTAAGCTTTTCTAGTCTTGATACCCATGGTAATGGGATTGCTGAGTCCTCATGGCTCATGGATTACAACAACAACAACCGTTCCAGGTACAAGTAATGCGATGACTTGATGCGAGTGCGATGCTTGATTGTTTGGAGTTCTTCTGCTTCTTCTTCTTCGATCAAGGGATAGGTTCCGGGTCGAGGAACCTGGGATTAGCAAGGTGGATGTCGTTCTTCTTTTTCATTTGATTTCATTCGTAGTCAGATCCTGCTCTTTGGTATGATGGTTGCTATGTATTGATGTACTGTTGTATGAATGTTGTAACTTGTGGCGAGTGTAAGCTTTTATCTTGTATTCTCATCTATTCAGTACATGGTATGTTGTAATGATATCCACCTTGCTATGTGCTCAAAATGCGGTTGTGCCCCAATCATGAATTCATCACGTGATTGGGATAGAATCGAAACTTGGGTGCTACAAGTTGGTATCAGAGCCTTATCGACCTTAGGAGCCCCCTTGATTGATCGAACTGCTGTCGTTGTTGAGCCTAGAAAAAACTATTTTGTGTCTAGTTATATCGGAGAGTAGGAATTCTTTTTACTCCTTATCCCTTCGTCACTTTGGTGAGGACTCCTGACGTAGATGTTTTGACTTCACTCTCCTCTTTTTCACTCATTTTTTTAGGATCACGCAGGTATTGTTGGATCGTTGCGATATCATTGTGACGGGAATTTTGTCTTGGTGCCTCCTGACATTTAGGAGTTGTGGAAGTGTCCCGGGGAGTTGAGCTCCAAGGTGTTTTTGTCACAGTGCTAATCATTTCAGTTCCGAAATACCAGAGGTCGCCGACATCGAAAACGCTTCTATACTCTTTGTGGTGAGAGTAATTTGACGACACCCGGTACTGGGGAGAGCGATCAAATATATTGCCACATATAGTATATCAGATGTTTAAGAAGGTCTGAGGTACACAATTTTCTAAGGTTTCTTGGTTATGTGTTGAAGGATTGATACAGTTGGAGCGTACGGATTGTTAGTTGTGTGAGATATTTGTGCCTCCCTGTATCCCCAACACTACATTGCATAACCAGAAAGTTTCGGGAGTTAATAGGTGGGAATTCAAGTAGTTACCCATGATCTCTTTTTGACAAATGAATGATATGAGATTGGGGTTCGGCGTCTAGTGGTCCCCCCGTCCATGGTTAGTTTTATAGTGGTCTCATTGTTTCTTAAAGAGTCATTGTCTATGCGGACTCGGGGATGCTTCGTATGTAATGTGCACTGCCTTGTACACGATGGTGTTGTACGATCGAGCCCGTGTGGGCCCCACCACAAAAATTTCGGACGAAATCACTATCATATGTTTGTTTCCGGCTTACTCTGCAAGCCAAATCCTTTGTTTTGTTTTGAGTTGTGGTATTCGAGTTGCTTCAATGTCAAGTGTTGATTCCATACCTTTCCTAAGCGGTGTTCTCATATTTCTATGTGAATACTAATCCTTCATGATAATCAAGATTGTCATGTCAATTCTTTTCCAACCAGCGTGCTTCTCTTCAAGTGCATCCGATCATTTCAACATTCGTGAGATCAATTCGCAGTTCTTTGCAACTGTGTTTGTTTCATCCGTCCCAAGTTGCATTTGTTTTAGCCACCCTCCCACCTTTTTTCTTCAAGGACTCAGATTCCTTAATCAAGTATCCATCTTATCGATGTGAAGTCTCTTCATTCTTTTCTTCTATGTTCTTAGCCGATGGATTCAATGCAAGCTTTCGGTTTTGATCATATCCCTTTCCTTGTTTCAAATGCTTCCCCATGCCGGTGCACCTCTTAATCATTCACCTCTGTCTATTCGTATCTAAAGTGGTGAAGATATCTTAGAAGATTCACATTTGCATTCTTAATCCGTTAAAGCTAATTCGAGGTTGATATCTCATTCAAGCCATTTAAATCAACTGGTGCAATCTCCCTTTCAAGTAATCGTTCAATGGTGTTCTCTTTTGAGTGGGCCCTAACCCACAGGTCTTTTCCCAGGATCTTACCCGACTCTGTGTATTCGTTTAAAGTTTTACGTCATATTCCTTCTCCAAGATTGCCTTCAAAACATTTTCATCGTTGGTTCAACAATTATATTCTTCATTCTCAATTTCAGCTTGTTCTCCAAATCTTACCGGTGCTTCGTTCAACTAATCTATATTAAGCTCATGATTTCTTCGTTCTCTTGGATCTGAATCCCTCAAGTATCTACGTTGTTTCCTAATTCTTCCTGGCAATTCGTTCTCTCTCTTCAATCGTTTTCAATTCTTACGGTGGTTCATTTAAGATTCCTCTTCATTTGTTCTCATATCAATTAATTCATTCTTTACAAATCCTACCAGTGGTTTGTTCAAGTTTTCCCAAGTTTGTGCTATAACTCTCCTCAATCCTTGCAAGAAGAATAAGTTGTATACCAAATCCATTGTTTGCCATCAATTTAAGTTGATGAAGGATAAACATAACATAATTCTTATTCTTCTTTCACCCAAGTGATTAATCCATTCCTTCGGAGTTTGTCCATGATGAGGAAATTCTCTATTCCAAGTGATTCATCTTTCTTTCCGGAGTTGCAACACTTCGTGGTTATATCGGCACGAAGCTTCATCTAAATCATTACAAGGCTTCAATCTTATTCTTTCCGGAGTTATCTTGGTAAAGATTTCCCTAAAGCCTTCCCTAAGGAATGTTGCTAATTGGGGTGCTTAATAATTATCCAAGTTATCTCTTTATCATCTTGGTGGAAGAAGTTTTTCATCTCTTTGGTGCTCTCAATCAATTCTTTTTCCCGTGAGTGGCAGGTTGTCACATCATAATGTTAAGATGTTTTCATAAGCCCACTACAAGCTTATTCTTTTCGTTGTTAGTTTTCCAACAACTCCGTTCTAACCAACTTGTAAAGATGCTTTCCAAATTCAATTGTGGTAGAAGTTGTCATTCCCTTCTCCATTCTCTTATTCCGACAATCTAGCTTCTATTCATTCATTTCCGAGGCATTGTGTCGGGACCCCAATACCAAGTCACATCGATCTAGCCGGTAACACCTCATATCACTTTGCGGCCTCCCGCACGGTATCCCCACGGGTGTTGCCTTACCCTGGCCCGGCACCGTTTGCGCCTTTTGGCTCACGTATATGATTGTGTCGCTAGCATCCATATGACAGAGAACCCGGGCCGACATGGCTTGTCGTGAACCCAAAATGGCACTAACCTATGGGGACAGGCATACATGATTCACATCGAGCATGTCGGTCAGCAGCGTGTGAATCCGGGCTGTAGCACCGGGCTAATAGGACTTCGGGAACCCGAGCTGTAGCAGGCTAGGCAGGACTCCGGATGTCACCGCGTGACATTTCCCCGAAGGGACAGACACAGGAACGAAGTGAAACACATGCCGGCCAGTCAAGTGTCCTGAGCAGTAGTGCTGGGCTAGCAAGACTACTATGGCTCAAGGAAGCACTAGACTACATTTCCCCATGAGAGAGGCTGCCAAGGATAAACAACTAGATTGCCGGATCCCACACATAGCAATACACGTCACAGTACGCATAACATGCAAGTATGTGTTGTACAACATGGCATCACAACATAACGCAAACTCATATAGATAAAGGCCCAGAAGAGCCACATAGCATTAAATACAAATAGGGGTCACATGACCCATCATTCAGAGCATACAAGCAACGAAAGCATTACATGTGTGAGTACAGACAACTACAAAAGAAAAAGGCTGGGAAGCCTGACTATCTACAAGTCCCTCCCAAGGGCACAAGATGATAGCCGAGGTAACAAGCTACTCGTCGAAGTCCAAGCGGTACTACTAGTGAGACAGATGTCTCATCTGCAAAACATAAATAAAGCAAACGTGAGTACAAAGGTACTCGGCAAGACTTACATCAGATCCTATCATACATGCATTTGTATCAAGAAGGTAATGTGGGGTTTAGTTGCAGCAAGCCAGCTTTGACTCAGTGGCTATCCTGTTCTACGACAACGAGAAACTTCTTTGAGATGAGGCAGCGCACACGAGTCCACTAATCACCACATCAATACACTACCATGGATTCATCCCCGTCTCTCCACGAGAAGGCCATCCGTAGACTCACACTTGTGTTGAGCATTTTAGAGTATCCACTTTAAGTTTTCTATGTACCACGTAAGCATCCAAGAAGTCCATAACCGAGGACACGACTATTCGAATAGATCATGATAACCCTGCAGGGGTGTACTTCTTCACACACACTCTCACCACTTATCACCATATACACGTCATGTATCTCGGCAACCTTCAAGAGGAAGCTTGGCGAGGGTGTCGGCCATGACCTGACTAACCAAACAAGACTCTAATCCAGTTTTATCGCCTATTCGGGTTCCATCCGCAAGGAGATCCGGCCGGGGTTTCGCTCACGGCCCCAAACGATGTGTATAGGGTTCCCGAGCCCACCATCTGGGTGCCACTCGATACACCGGGCCACGTGTGCCTAGTCTGTCCCAAGTCCACCCTGCCGGGTGCGACTCGGTAGAAAAATAGCACTACCTATAAACACCAGAAACTATTTGCAACTCCTGGACAAAGATCAAGTTGGCTAATAAGTCGAGAGGGGTCGAGTTACCGGAACCCAATATGTGGTAGTAGCTAGTCCTTGGACAACATACACATAACTCAGTTCTTAGGGACGGTTCCAGTGAGACAACCCGCCATGTACTCCTACATGGCCTCTCACCGCTACCTTTACCAAATCGTGTTCACACGCTTAACTGTCAACATCAGAACATAGCACTCTACTCCAATTCATTCCCAATGAATTAGACCTGACATACGCTAAGCAATAGCAGGCATGGCAAGGCAAGAACACAACATGGCTCAAGCAACTCCTACACATGCTAGTGGGTTTCAACTATTTACTGTGGCAATGACAGGTCATGCAGAGGGATGGGTTCAACTACCGCAGCATAAAGTAGCAGTTGAATCGGTTTTTTCCTAATGCAGTAAAAGGGAGCAGGAGCAAGAGAGTGGGATTGTATCGGAATGAACAAGGGGGTTTGCTTGCCTGGTAGATCAACAGGGGGGCACCGCTCCTCTGACAGGTACTTTGGATCGATCTCCGGAGCAGTTCCTATCGAGAAGGAACGGTGTCGAAAATCAAACACAAGTATATGCAACAATATGATGCATGATCATGGCATGAATATGTGATATTGTTTGAGTTAAAGCCTCTAGAAATTATTTGGTTGAAGTCCATTTGAGCCAACGGTTCAAATACAACTCCAAATTAAGCTCTTAAATATGCCATAAGTGTGTTTTCATATATACAGCATGTATAGGTTGGTTTGTCACGTATGAATATGGTATAGATGGATAGATTGAATTTTTCTGATCATTTTTCATATATAAATTATTTCAATCTGAGCTACGGTTGAATTTCTATGAATTTTTGAAGTTTATATCAATTTCTGGAATTCTTTGAATTATTTAAAATCCACAAAAAATCATTATTGCGTCAGCATGACATCACAGAGGCGTCAGCAGGTCTGACCAGGTCAAACCTGACGTGTGGGGGCCACACGTCAGTGACACCGGGGCTAAACCCGAGTCAAACCCAGCTGACCAGGGTTTGACCGACCACTGGGGCCCATAGTCAGTGGCTTAGGGGGGTGGATTAAGCGGCAGGGTTAGCAGCTAATCACGTGCCACGTCAGCCGCCGGAGTTTCGCCGGCAACGACCTCGAGCCATGGCGGAAGTTCGCCGGAATGACATGGAGGCCATGGTTTGGCACACGGAGGCCACCGGCGGGTAGCCCGTGCATGGGCGCATCTAGTCGCGCTCAAGGGAGGCCGCGGGAACGGCGGAGCTTGTTGGAGCAGAGCTCGCGGCGGCGGCCGGAGCTCGGGTGGGTGTGGGGTTAGCGCTGCGGCTTGCAAACAAGCTGGCTGTCACGCTAGCGTTGCTGCATTGGTCGTTGCGAGTGGAACGGACACACGCGCGGGGCCATTTGGTCACCGGGGCATCACCGGCGACGAGCCCGTGCTGCGGAGCGGCTCGGCTCCGGTAGAGGAGGCGGCTAGAGGAAGCGTACGAGCGCGGGGAGCAGGGGAGAAGATGGCGGAGCTCACAGGGAGTCGGATGGGCGGCTCGTTTGGCTCGGGGAAGTGTCAGAGCGAGCGGGCGGCGAAGGGGATCTCCGGCGGACCGAGGTTGAAGAAGAGGTCGGGGGAGCCGCTGCAGGGCGCGTCCGCTCACGTGGCTTGGCAAAGAGGTTGCGGAGCTTCTGGACAGAGCAGCGAGGCGAGGGGAGCACGGTGGCTGCAGCAACGGCGTGCGGCGGCGACGGCAGCGCTCGGGCGTTCGCGGGGGAGGGCGAGAGAGAGGAGGGGAGGCCACTGGAGAGAGGGAGAGAGGTGCGGGGCGGCGCGTGGCGTCGCGCGGGGCATCCAGGCGACGAGGAGGAGGACAGGCAGGCAGGTGCCGTGGCGCGCGGAGCGCGCGCGCACGCCGGGCACACGCCTCGCCTACTCGCGCGAGGTGGAGGACGGTGCGGTGGCCAGTGGGCCGGGCCAGCACAGTTGGGCCGGCACAGTGCCAGGCCGGAGGTGGCCCAGGTAAGCATTTTTCCATATTGTTTTCTTTTCTATTTTCTGACATTTGTTTCTGATTTAGTAAAAATACTAAATCATTTTATTTAATTCTGTCAAATTTTGCAGGGACCTAAGGACTTAATCCAAAGCCCCTCACCAAAATTCAGAATTATTGGACAATATTTTGTATATATAAAAATATTTATCCAACGCAAATAAATACTGGATTAATTCCAAATGCCCAAAATAATTACTTATGAGCTCTTTAAAATATTGGTTTCATTTTTATCTCTGTCCAATATTTTCAGAGAGCAACATGAGCATTTTCTTGGATCCTTTTGGAGCAATTTTTACTTGGATCATTTTCAGAAATTATTTCTGAGGGTTTCACAAATCCCCATTTCAAAGTTAAATGGAATTTAAACATGATGCAAACATGAAGGCTAGCCTAGGTCATACCAGAACTAGGGATGTGACAACTCGCCCCCACTCGGAAAAATCTCGTCCCATGATTCAGGAGTTGGCAGAAAGAAAGCGGGGTACTCAAGTCGAAGACGATCTTCACGCTCCCAGGTAGCTTCTCTCTCGGAATGATGAGACCACTGAACCTTGAGAAACTTGATGTTATGACATCGAGTGACACACTCTGCTTGATCAAGAATGTGAATAGGGTACTCTCAATAGGTGAGGTTATCTTAGAGATCAAGCGTTTCGTGGTCCACTCCGCGGATGGGATCCGAGAAGCAACGCCTGAGTTGAGAGACGTGGATGACATCATGAACTCGAGAAAGATGTGGGGTAGTTCCAATTGGTAGGCAACCTCTCCTCATTTAGCGAGAATGAGAAAGGGACCAATGTAATGAGGAGCCAACTTGCCCTTGATACCGAATCGATGGGTACCCTTCAAAGGGGTAACACGAAGGTAAGCTTTGTCGCCAATTTCATAAGCCACTTCTTTATGACTATGGTCATACTGGCTCTTTTGACGAGATTGGGCTGTCTTCAAATTCTCACAAATGATGCGAACTTGCTCTTCTGCCTCCTGGATCATATCCGGTCCAAAGAATTGTCTTTCACCAGTTTCTGACCAGTTTAAAAGTGTTCGACATCTTCGTCCATACAGAACCTCAAAAGGAGCTTTCTTGAGGCTGGATTGGTAGCTATTGTTATAAGCAAACTTGGCGAAGGGAAGACACTTCTCCCAATCCATAACGAATGAGATAACACAAGCTCTAAGCATGTCTTCGAGAATTTGGTTGACCCTTTCCACCTGACCACTTGATTGAGGGTGGAAAGCGGTACTGAAGGAAAGATGGGTGCCCATGGCAGTTTGGAAACTCTCCCAGGAATGAGAAGTGAAGAGACTACCACGGTCTGAATTGATATCTAGTGGGACACCATGAAGTGACACTATTCGAGAAATATATAAGTCAGCAAACTGACTAGCTGTGATACTCTCTCAAATAGGTAGGAAGTGAGCCACTTTGGGAAGATGATCAATGACTACGAAGATAGCATTATTCCCTCTCTTGGTCCTGGGAAAGCTGGTGATGAAGTCCATACCAACTTTATCCCATTTCAACTCAGGAATAGCTAAAGGTTGAAGGGTGCCAGCAGGCCTTTGATGTTCTGCCTTAACGCGACGACAAACGTCGCAGTTAGCAATAAACTGAGCAATTTCTCTCTTCATCCTAGTCCACCAGAACCTCTGGCGTAGGTCTTGATACATCTTAGTACTACCGGGATGAATCATGAGAGGAGATTCATGAGCCTCCTTAAGGATTAATTGCCAAAGATGCTACTTCTTGGGGACTACCAGGCGATTCCCGAAGAAAACAACACCTTGATCATCTATAGAGAAACTACCAGCAATGCCCTTAGCAATGTTTCTCTTGATCCGGGTAATCCCCGTATCATGCTTCTGGGCTTCTATGATATGATCCACAAGAGTAGGTTTCGCCACCAAGGTAGAAAGGAATCCATGAGGAGCAATGTGAAGGTTAAGCTTACAGAATTCCTCATGAAGAAGTGGTTGGCCCTGCTGCAACATGAGATTGTTACAATAGGACTTACAACTTAGTGCATCAGCCACGACATTTCCCTTGCCTGGGGTGTAGGTAATCCCTAAGTCGTAATCTGAGATCAACTCCAACCAACGTCTTTGCCTAAGGTTCAAATTTGGTTGGGTCAAGATATACTTGAGGCTCTGGTGATCGGTGTAAATCCCGCAACGTTTACTGCGAAGGTAATGTCGCCAGGTCTTAAATGCATAGACTACGGCTGCAAGCTCTAGATCATGTGTAGGATAGTTCTCCTCATGTGGATGCAACTGTCGAGATGCATAGGCAATCACATGGCGATCTTGCATAAGAATGCAACCTAGTCCCTATCGTGAGGCATCACAATAGATAACAAAGTCCTTAGTGAAATCCGGTGGCACAAGTATGGGAGCAGAAGTCAGGTGTCTTTTCAGTTCCTAAAAACTGTGCTCACACTGTGGGGACCACTCAAACTTTTTATCTTTCTTAAGAAGTTCCGTGAGAGGTTTGGCCACTCTGAAGAAGTTCTCAACGAAGCGGCGACAATAACTGGCTAATCCAAGGAAAGTCCTAACTTGCTTAACTGTTTCAGGCGGAGTCCAATCAAGAACGTCCTGAACTCTCTCGGGATTGATGGCAATGCCCTTACCTGAGATCACATGGCCTAGGTAGGTCACTTCTGGCAACCAAAATTCGCACTTGGAGAACTTGGCATAAAGGCGGTGCTCTCTGAGTTTTTCTAGCACAAGTCTAAGGTGTTCGGCGTGATCTTCATTGTTCTTCGAGTAAATAAGAATATCATCGAGGTAAACCACGACGAACTTATCTAAGTACTCCATGAAGATCGTGTTCATCAAGCGAGAGAATGTAGCTGGACCATTGGTTAGACCAAAGGACATGACGGTGTACTCGTACTGTCCATAACGAGTGACAAAAGCTGTCTTAGGAATGTCCCCATTTGTGATCTTGATTTGGTGGTAGCCTAACCTCAAATCCATCTTGGAAAAGACCGAGGATCCAGCGAGCTGATCATACAGGTCGTTGATCCTGGGGAGAAGATACTTGTTCTTTATCGTGACCAAATTAACGGGACGATAATCTACAACCATCCGGTCCGTACCATCATTCTTCTTGACGAAGAGAATGGGGCAAGCCCAGGGAGAAGAACTAGGACGGATGAAACCCTTTTGCAAGGATTCATCAAGTTGTTAAGCTTAGCTAGTTCTAAGGGTGCCATCTTGTAAGGTCTCCTAGAGATAGGAGCGGTTCCTAGGATAAGATCTATGACAAATTCTACATCTCTGTCAGGTGGAATACCTGGCAGTTCCTCTGGAAAGACATCCGGAAAGTCACGGACTACCGGAATATCTTCAAGGTCTGGAAGAGGGTTGGCATTAAGAGAATAGACCTAACGCTTTGCAACTCTAGTGGAGACGGTGACTATCTTGCCAGATGGGTGTGTAAGCTGAACAGACCTTGTGTAACAATCAATCTTGGCATAATGAGCTTTCATCCAGTCCATACCCAAGATGATGTTAATATCTGTAGACTTGAGGGCTATAAGTGATGCAAGGAATACAAGTCTGTCAACAAGGATTTCATTACCGTGGCTTATTATGGTAGTTTGCCATCTAGACCCTGGAGTTTGGATTTCAAGTGGAGTTGGCACATCACAAAATGACATGTCGTGCAAACGAGCATAGCCTTCAGAGATGAAGGAGTGAGATGCTCCGGTATCGAACAGAATCGAAGCTGGATGACAGTTGACAAGGAGTGTACCAAGAACAACATCCGGATCATCATGAGCGTCTTTAGCTGAGACGTGATGCACACATCCACATTTAGTGGGAGCTGACTTGACACTAATCATCTTGCGTGATGGCTTACCATGGCCAACAGACTTCTCAGGTTGGGGTGGAGCATAATTGGTTTGAGAGCAGTCACGTGCATAGTGTCCTGGCTCTCCGCAGGTGAAACAAGTCCCTGAAGTAGGATGTGGACCCACTTTGACAAGCGGTCTATCAATAGGCCTGGGTGGAGCATGTAACTGAACTGGGTGAGGTGGCACACAAGATGGCCTTGGTGTATAACCGGGTGGAAGAGCGGAATTCGGAACCCAAATTTGGCGCTTCTGTGAAGTAGAACCGGAAGAAGAACCCAAACCACGAGTGTGCTTACGAGACTCCTCCTAAGTGAGTTGAGCTGTCTCTGCATTAATGGCCTTGTTCACAAGAGCCAGGAATGTATTGCAATGATGCAAGTGGAGATCATGACGCAACTTGGGGTTGAGACCCTTCCGGAACCTAGCCTGCTTCTTGGCGTCCGTGGACACCTCTTCTGTAGCATAGCGGGCAAGGTTCTCAAACTCTCTACTGTAAGCATCAACAACCATCTTACTCTGGGTGAAACTACAGAACTCTTCTCTCTTGCGATCAATGAGGGCTTGAGGAATGTGATGTTCACGAAAGGCTTTAGTAAAATCTCTCCAGGTAGGTATCTGGCCAGCTGGAAGCATAGCCTCATAGTTCTGCCACCAAAGACTAGCAGGACCTTCCAGATGATAAGCACCGTAGGTGACCTTGTCACTTTCAGCTACGTCCGCAGAGCGCAGCTTGTGTGTGATACTACGTAGCCAGTCATCTGCCTCGAGTGGTTCAATGGAATGATGGAAGGTAGGTGGTTTCAGACCAATGAAATCATAGATGGACGCTGACTCTTTGTGCTGATGGGAGGTGTTCTCCTCAATACGTGCTACCAAGCGGTTAGACTCTCGCTTGTTCTTCTCCATCTCTAACATGAACTCTGCCAACGAAGGCTGGTCGGGAGGATCCTCATCCCTACCATCTCCGTGGTTCCGTCTACGAGCAACAGAACTTCGGTTAACTGACGACATCCTGAAGAACCAACCAAGGAAACAAGGATGGATTCAGCATCATCATAAGGATGTAGAATATAGTACGAGGAAAAATACTATCTCTTGAACTCCTAGGACAATTCCGGCAGCATAATGGCAGTAAAATGCTCGAAATGAGACATTCTGCAAAAGACGGGGTAGTACCATACTCAACATCATCACTCAAGGTTTTGAGATATTGCTAAACAGGCCACACCGGAGGTACTCAAACTGGGATATGACTCAGATCAACCAAACCTTAGAGACTACAGAGTAGTAACACGTGATCCTGATAGACGGAAGAGAAAGCCTAGTTCCTTAACCCCGTAGGAAAGATAGGACGACTCAGATAAGAAGGGCATGAGGTATAAGGAGTAAAAAGAGCCTTACGTTCCCTTCCACAATCAATTCCCCTATATAGCTAAAGAATTTCCAGACCCAACTTCGACCAGGTTGGCTTGGCAATCCTACAGGCAGTCAGGCTCTGATACCAAAGCTGTCGGGACCCTGATACCAAGTCACATCAATCTAGCCGGTAACACCTCATATCACTTTGCGGCCTCACGCACGGTATCCCCACGGGTGTTGCCTTACCCTGGCCCGGGACCGTTTGCGCCTTTTGGCTCACGTATATGATTGTGTCTCTAGCATCCATATGACAGAGAACCCGGGCCGACATGGCTAGTCGTGAACCCAAAACGGCTCTAACCTATGGGGACATGCATACAAGATTCACATCGAGCATGTCGGTCAACAGCGTGTGAATCCGGGCTGTAGCACTGGGCTAACAGGACTCCGGGAACCCGGGCTGTAGCAGGCTAGGCAGGACTCCGGATGTCACCGCATGACATTTCTCCGAAGGGACAGACACATGAACGAAGTGAAACACATGCCGGCCAGTCAAGTGTCCTGAGCAGTAGTGCTGGGCTAGCAGGACTCCGGTGAACCGGGCTGTAGCGGACTACTATGGCTCAAGGAAGCAATAGACTACATTTCCCCATAAGAGAGGCTGCCAAGGATAAACAACTAGATTGTTGGATCCCACACATAGCAATACACGTCACACGTACGCATAACATGCAAGTATGTGCTGTACAACATGGCATCACAACATAACGCAAACTCATATAGATAAAGGCCCAGAAGAGCCACATAGCATTGAATACAAACAGGGGTCACATGACCCATCATTTAGAGCATACAAACAACGGAAGCATTACATGTCTGAGTACAGACAACTACAAAAAAAAGGCTGGGAAGCCTGATTATCTACAAGTCCCTCCCAAGGGTACAAGATCGTAGCTGACGTAACAAGCTACTCATCGAAGTCCAAGCGGTGCTACTAGTGAGACAGATGTCTCATCTGCAAAACATAAATAAAGCAAATGTGAGTACAAAGGTACTCAGCAAGACTTACATCAGATCCTATCATACATGCATTTGTATCAAGAAGGTAATGTGGGGTTTAGTTGCAGCAAGCCAGCTTTGACTCAGTGGCTATCCTGTTCTACGACAACGAGAAACTTCTTTCAGATGAGGCAGCACACACGAGTCCACTAATCACCACATCAATACACTACTATGGATTCTTCCTCGTCTCTCCACGAGAAGGCCATCCGTAGCACTCACACTTGTCTTGAGCATTTTAGAGTATCCACTTTAAGTTTTCTATGGACCACGTAAGCATCCAAGAAGTCCATAACCGAGGACACGACTATTCGAATAGATCATGATAATCATGCAGGGGTGTACTTCTTCACACACGCTCTCACCACTTATCACCATATACACGTCATGTATCTCGGCAACCTTCAAGCGGAAGCCTGGTGAGGGTGTCGGCCATGACCTGACTAACGAAACAAGACTCTAATCCAGGTTTATCGCCTATTCGGGTTCCATCCGCAAGGAGATCCGGCCGGGGTTTCGCTCACGGCCCCAAACGATGTGTACAGGGTTCCCGAGCCCACCATCCGGGTGCCACTCGGTACACCGGGCCACGTGTGCCTAGTCTGTCCCAAGTCCACCCTGCCGGGTGCCACTCGGTAGAAAAATAGCACTACCTATGAACACCAGAAATTATTTGCAATTCCTGGACAGAGATCAAGTTGGCTAATAAGTCGAGAGGGGTCGAGTTACCGGAACCCAATATGTGGTAGTAGCTAGTCCTTGGACAACATACACAGAACTCAGTTCTTAGGGAAGGTTGAAGTGAGACAACCCACCATGTACTCCTACATGGCCTCTCACCGCTACCTTTACCAAATCGTGTTCACACGCTTAACTCTCAACATCAGAACATAGCACTGTACTCCAATTTATTCCCAATGAATCAGACCTGACATACTCTAAGCAATAGCAGGCATGGCATGGAAAGAACACAACATGGCTCAAGCAACTCCTACACATGCTAGTGGGTTTCAACTATTTACTGTGGCAATGACAGGTCATGCAGAGGGATGGGTTCAACAACCGCAACATAAAGTAGCAGTTGAATCGGTTTTTTCCTAATGCAGTAAAAGGGAGCAGGAGCGAGAGAGTGGGATTGTATCGGAATGAACAAGGGGGTTTGCTTGCCTGGTAGATCAACAGGGGGGCACTGCTCCTCTGACAGGTACTCTGGATCGATCTCCGGAGTAGAACCTATCGAGAAGGAACGGTGTCAAAAATCAAACACAAGTATATGCAACAATATGATGCATGATCATGGCATGAATATGTGATATTGTTTGAGTTGAAGCATCTAGCAATTATTTGGTTGAAGTCCATTTGAGCCAAGGGTTCAAATACAACTCCAAATTAAGCTCTTAAATATGCCATAAGTGTGTTTTCATATATACAGCATGTATAGGTTGGTTTGTCATGCATGAAAATGGTACAGATGGACAGATTGAATTTTTCTGATCATTTTTCATATATAAATTATTTCAATCTGAGCTACAGTTGAATTTCTATGAATTTTTGAAGTTTATATCAATTTCTAGAATTCTCTAAATTATTTAAAATCCAGAAAAAATCATTATTGCGTCAGCATGACATCACAGAGGTATCAGCAGGGCTGACCAGGTCAAACCTGACGTGTGGGGGCCACACGTCAGTGACACCGGGGCTAAACCCGAGTCAAACCCAGCTGACCAGGGTTTGACCGAGCACTGGGGACCATAGTCAGTGGCTTAGGGGGGTGGATTAAGCACAGGGTTAGAAGCTAATCACGCGCCATGTCAGCCGCCAGAGTTTCGCCAGCGACGACCTCGAGCCACGACGGAAGTTCGCCGGAATGAGCTGGAGGCCATGGTTTGGCACACGGAGGCCACCGACGGGTAGCCCGTGCACGGGCGCATCCAGCCACGCTCAGGGGAGGCCGCGGGAACGGCGGTGTCGGTGTACTAGAACAAGGGTACCCTAGTACCCCGAACTTGTGCATGGGCAGTTGCAGCACCCCGCGGCAAGGCTTGCCGGGCGAACGCCAAGACCCTCCGTGGTTCCCTTGGAGCCATTCAAGAACAAAGTATTTAAGCTCAGGAGACAAGGCCCCGGCAAGAGGAGCTTGCCGGGAAGGCCAACCAAGACACTCCAAGGAACTTGCCGCGACGCGCCACGCGCTCCGGCAAGGCAACAAGGCCCCGGCAAGAGGAGCTTGCCGGGAAGACCAACCAAGGTACCTCGAGGCCCGGTGAGCGACAAGCTTCCGGACCCGACAAGATAACAGCAGCGGCAAGGCGCTTGCCGCGGCAGGCGGCCACTCTGTGCCCTTGCTCCAGCGCATCCACCAACGTGTCGCTCTGGGGGCCTCTCCAGGCGCGCGTGGTGGGAGGCTGTGCAGCCAGCGGTGCACAGTGACATGCGAAGCTGACAAGATCGCCATCGTGGGGAATGGTGGCATCCCTAACGGTCCTTTTCTGCACTGTTTGGGCGACTCAGATGGGCATTTAATACCCTTGTCCCCTGCCGTCAGGGTTAGGTAGGGTGCACTGTACAAGTAACTGTACCAACCACCTCGCTTTTTACATTCGTGCCCTTCTCTGCGTTGCCACCTGTCGGTGACCCCTTGAGCATATAAAAGGAGGCCCATGCGCAACGTAGGGGGGGGGTTCGGTCCAACTCATTCGTAACCCAGAAAACACTACGCTCTCTCTAGAGCAAGAACACAAGATAATACAACCAGACAAGCAGCAGTAGGAGTGTTATCTCTCCGGAGAGCTCCGAAGCTGGGTAAACTGCTCGTGTGCTTCGCCTCGATCTGCTCTTCGTGCGATCTCCGCCCCCCGCCGAACCGAAAGGGGCCCAGTCCGCCGGCCCCATAGGTGTTCGTGGATCAGTTTCCCCCGACATCTTTGGCATTTTTAGTACGTTGTACGCATAGTGAGAGGCTGCCATGAACTTGGCGAGCGCTGGACGGCCAAGGATTCCATTGTAAGGTAATGGAAAGTCAGCAACATCAAATGTGACCCTCTCAGTCCTGAAATTCAGCTCGCTGCCAAATGTTACCGGCAACGTGATCTTTCCCTTCGGCTTACTTCTTCCCGGGTTGATTCCTTGAAATGTACCGGTCTCTTCGAGCTCGCTGTCAGGGATCTGGAGTTTCTGGAGCACCATGGAGGAGATCAGGTTCAAGCCGGCCCCGCCGTCAACTAGCATCTTAGTGACCTTGAGGTTGCGGATTGTTGGTGAAACCAACATCGGCAA
Source organism: Triticum dicoccoides (assembly GCF_002162155.2). NCBI lineage: Eukaryota > Viridiplantae > Streptophyta > Magnoliopsida > Poales > Poaceae > Triticum > Triticum dicoccoides. Next base: position 343,705,922 of record NC_041386.1, read on the forward strand.
GCACCCGACCGCGGTTATGCGATCAGGGTGGTCCTCAATATCAAAGATGATAGGCGTGTTGGACCATTTCAGAGGCTTGCGTGACTCGACGGGTGGTTCTGCTGCATTAACTTCCCGCTCCCACTGCTTGAGCTGGCGGCGCGAGGTGTGCAGAGAAGCACCACCGTCAACGCACAGGACCTCTGTGGCTTTCTGGAACTCCTGCTCATCAGTCTCCTCATCAACCATGTCTTCATCGTCGTCGTCATCTTCATCCTCGTCGCGGCCGCGAGGAGGTCTGTCTCCTTGCCGCTGCTTGGCCTTGCCGCGGTGTCCTCCTCGGCCGGGACATTTCTTGCCGGATCCCCCAGCACCTTCCTGGGCCTTCTCCTTGTCACGCCGCTCGTATTCAGCTTTCTGTTGCTCAACAAGCTGTTCGACTTTCTTACCGTTCTGGAGATCATGGCCCTTGGTACGGTGGATCTTGCAATACTGCTTGTTGGTGCCGTCCTGCTTGTCGGCGACCGCCACCTCCGCCGCAACCTGAGACCAAGAAGGTGTCTGCCAAGGAGGACGGCGCTGGTGGTACCTTCACCATCAGCGCCACTCTTGACCCCAAATAGGAAAGCACGCTCGTTGCTTTCCTGCGGGCAAATGTCGACGTGTTTGCGTGGCAACCGTCTGATATCCCCGGTGTTCCCAGGAAAGTAATTGAGCACCACCTTGCCGTTTGTCCTCATGCGCGGCCCGTCAAGCAGAGAGTCAGGAAGCAGGCAGTGGAGCGCCAAGAATTCATCGCAGAAGAAATCAAGAAGTTGGAAGCAGCAGGCCTTGTCAGAGGAGTGCTCCATCCCACGTGGTTGGCCAATCCTGTTTTGTGCGCAAGGCTAACGGGAAATGGAGACTTTGTATTGACTTCACTGATGTTAATAAAGCTTGTCCCAAAGACCCATTTCCCTTGCTGCGCATTGACCAGATTGTTGACTCCACAGCCGGATGTGATTTGCTTTCATTTCTTGATACATACTCAGGATACCATCAGATCTTCATGCCCGAAGAGGATGAAGAGAAAACCGCATTTATCACCCCTGTGGCACGTACTGCTTCGTACGGATGCCTTTCGGTTTGAAGTGCTGGTTCAACATTCGCAAGGGTAGTCCACCACGCTTTTGAGCCGCAGATGCACAGAAATGTGGAAGCCTACATGGATGACATAGTGGTCAAAAGCAAGAACAGGGCGACCCTGGTTCAAGATTTAGATGAGACATTTGCGAATCTGCGCAAGATCAACCTCAAGCTTAACCCCGAGAAGTGCGTGTTTGGAGTCCCATCCGGCAAGCTTCTCGGGTTCTTCGTGTCTCAGCGGGGAATTGAGGCCAATCCCGACAAGATCAAGGCCATTGAGCAGATCGAAGCACCAAAGCGCGTCAAGGATGTACGAAGGCTTGCCGGTTGCGTGGCTGCTCTCAGCAGGTTTATCTCTAGATCTGCTGAGCGCGCCCTGCCATTTTTCAAAATTTTGAAAAAGGCAGGTCCAATGAAATGGACTCCGGAGGCGGAGGCTATGCTGCAGGACTTGAAGAGATACCTGTCCTCCACTCCAATACTTGTCGCACCTAAGCCGCAAGAGAAGTTGCTGCTGTATATAGGGGCAACCAATCAAGTGGTTAGTGCTGCGTTAGTGGCGGAGAGGGAGGCAGATGATGATCCAGCAACCACGGCAGACGCATCTAGCGACAAGCAGGGGGCTTCGCCGACAAGCTCTGGTCCCAACAGAGATGGATCTACGCAGGAGCATGATAAGATGCAGAAGAGAATGGTGCAGCGTCCAGTTTACTTTGTCAGTTCCCTTCTACAGGGGGCTAGATCAAGGTACTCTGGTGTGCAGAATCTGCTTTTCGGCCTCCTCATGGCCTCGAGAAAGCTGCGCCATTACTTCCAAGCACATGAGATCACAGTCGTCACTCGCTTTCCGCTGAAGAGGATACTGCAAAATCCAGAAGCGACAGGCAGGATCGTCGAGTGGGCGCTGGAACTGTCAAGCTTTGGCCTCAAGTTTGAGAGCACTTCAACTATCCAAAGCAGGGCATTGGCAGAGTTCATAGCAGAATGGACGCCAACACCAGATGAAGAAATTCCAGAGACAAGCATCCCAGTCAAAGAGGCAAGCAAAGAGTGGCTGATGTACTTTGATGGTGCCTTTTTGCTGCAAGGCGCCGGTGCGGGCGTGCTGCTTGTCGCGCCCACCGGAGAGCACCTCAAGTATGTAGTCCAGATGCACTTTCCCAAGGAGCAAGCAACCAACAATACTGCAGAGTATGAAGGATTGCTTGCCAGTCTCAGAATTGCAGCAGACCTTGGGATCAAGAAGCTCATTGTCAGGGGTGACTCATAGCTTGTCGTCCGCCAAGTGAACAAGAACTACCAGAGTCCATTGATGGAAGCATATGTTGATGAAGTGAGGAAACTAGAAGAGCACTTTGACGGCCTACAGATGGAGCATATCCCAAGAGCTCAGAATGACATTGCTGATGGCCTGTCAAAGTGCACCGCACTAAAGTTACCTGTGGAACCAGGGATCTTTGTGCTCAAGTTGACTCAACCATCCATAACACCATCAACTGGACAAGGCAAGAAGAGGAAGTTGATTTCTAGTGACTACTTTCCGGCAGAGCTCCCGGAAGCCGCCAAGAAAGTCACCAAGATCAACACCAAGGTTTCTGAGCGGCAGTCTGCTCCGGCAAGCCTTATGGTTTGTTCCGTTGAAGCAGACGCTCCCGACAAGTTTTGCTCCGGCAAGCTTGCCGGGGAACATCAAGCTCCGGCAGGGCCGCAAGTCCTTGCCGTAGAAGCGGATGTTCCCGCAGCAGCAGATGTGCCTTTAGTCCTTGTTGTCGAGCCACAAGCTCCAGCATGGGCATAGCAGATTGTCCATTTCCTTCAGACAGGAGAACTTCCCGAAGAGCAAGAAGAAGCGGAAAAAGTAGCCCGGCAGTCAAGTATGTACCAGTTTGTCGATAGCATACTGTACAGAAGAAGACTCAATGGTGTGAAATTGAAGTGTATTTGCCGGGAAGATGGACAAAAGCTGTTGGCAGAGATACATGGAGGCATATGTGGCCACCACATTGGCGCAAGAGCACTTTCCGGCAAAGCTTTCCGGCAAGGTTTCTTTTGGCCAACAGCCCTCCAGGATGCAACTGCACAAGTAACCAAGTGTGAAGCGTGCCAGTTCCACTCCAAACAGATACACCAGCCAGCTCAAGCTCTCCAGACGATCCCTTTATCCTGGCCATTTTCGGTCTCGGGGCTCGATATCCTCGGCCCTTTCCCCTGAGCTATCGGGGGCTTTGAGCACTTGTACGTCGCAATCGACAAGTTCACAAAGTGGCCGGAAGTGCAGCCAGTGAGGAAGGTGACAACACAGTCAGCAATCAAGTTCTTCAGGTCAATTGTTTGCCGTTTCGGGATCCCTAACAGGATCATCACCGACAACGGCACGCAATTCACGAGCCGCACCTTCATGCAGTACGTCCAAGACCTTGGCGCCAAGGTCTGCTTCGCTTCTGTTGCTCATCCGAGAAGCAACGGTCAAGTAGAGAGGGCAAATGCTGAAGTGCTGCGCAGGCTCAAGACCAGAACTTTCGACAGGCTGCGCAAGTGCGGAAGAAACTGGATCGAGGAGCTGCCGGTGGTTCTTTGGTCGATCAGAACGGTGCCAAATCGAGCCACTGGCCAGACACCTTTCGCTCTAGTCTATGGAGCAGAGGCAGTTCTCCCCACGGAACTCGTATACGGATCGCCTCGAGTGCTCGCTTATGATGAGCTTGAGCAAGAACAGCTGCGACAAGACGACGCGCTGCTCCTTGAGGAAGATCGTCTTCAGGCTGCTGTACGAGCTGCTCGATACCAGCAAGCTTTGCGCCGCTACCATAGCCGCAAAGTTAAGGCCAGAAGCTTCGAGGAAGGCGACCTTGTTCTTCGGCGTGTTCAGTCCGCTAAGAATTCCAACAAGTTGACGCCGAAGTGGGAAGGCCCTTATCGGGTGAGACGAGTCACAAGGCCCGGCGCTGTCCGCCTTGAGACCGAAGATGGCATTCCGGTGAGAAACTCTTGGAACATAGAACATCTCCGTAAGTTTTTCCCGTAGGGCGCGGTTGCCGGAACCCCGTTCCGGCAACCACCTTTTGTACAAGTCTTGCCGCTGTTGCATGTAATCCTTTGTACAAAGCCGGGCGCAGATCCCGTGCATAAATAGAACCCCATGTGCTCCGCACAACTTGTCCATTTCATGCATTAGTTTCTTTCTTACATGTGTTATCTGACACTTTGTGCAGCACCTACATCCGGTAAGCAGTAACGAGCCGAAGGGCTCCATATTATTATTTTCTCTTCTTTCTTCTTTTTCAACAAAGGAAAAGAGGGTTCCCTCGCACACATGTTTGCCGGGGGGGAAGGAGAAGATTGTGGTATGGACCAGGCGTCGTTCGAGCAAAGTTCTGCCTTGCCGGGAAGCAAACGACAGAAAAGCTAAGTTGCCAAAGTTTGAGCAATCAATTTTTAAATTTTTTTTGAGTTATCTTCCTCGAACGACCCTGCTTTGTATGGAAAACCTGTGCGCGAAGGAACCAACTCGTGGCTAGTTGCGTCCTTACTTTGTTTCGAGTCCGCTCAACAACTTAAGTGTGCTGCATCTAGTCGCGACAAGGTTTCTTGTCGGAAGTAGCGTCGCCAGCAGGCTGCTGAAGTTCCGCACTCAGCGCTCGCGGCTCGGGCGCCTTCGCCGACAAGTTCCCTAGAAGCGTAGGGTAAAAGCATACAAAGGAAGGAATCTAGTAGAGGAAATAACATAGCAATTGATAACGGAAATTAAGTTATATTACAAGATAACTTGTCGCAGCTCTAACAGAATGTTTTCATAACATGATTAGCAACGACAAGGGAAAAGAAGAAATGGGCGGCCTAGTCTACGCGTCCGCCCTCGACCCTCTTGATCTCGCTCACCTTGTCCACAATGGGTGCGACAAGGGCCTTGAGTGCGTCCCGATCGGCGTCTGGCGGCAAGGACTTGAGGACGTTGGTGAAGCTGAGGCCTGGATTGCGGAAGGCCACCTTCATTAGCACCTTCTGGAGAACCCCAGCGCAGATTTTGCGCGACTCGTCGGCCAGCTACTTTGGGATCCTTTCCCGGAGCCGCTGGAGTGCCGTCGCCACGCCCTTGAAGAACAGGCTGAGCTTGGCGCTGGGTTGGAGATTCTCGTCGGAGGGATACCCAAAGTCCTCCATCCCCAGCTGCACCAGCTCCTCGTTGATGACTGCGGCAATATTCACCAGACCCTCGGTCCAGTGCTCCACAGTGTCTCTGAACGAGTTCTGGGTAACTGCAATGCTCTCCAGCAGCGCCGCATCAGCCTTGACCTTCTCCGACAAGGTCTTCTCCCGCTCCTTGGCGGCCTCCAGCGTCTGCGTCAGCGTGGCCAGCTTCAGCTCCAGGTCTGCATTGGAATCCTTGGCGGCGCTGAGCTCCTTGCCCCTCTCAGCGAGAAGACCTTGTAGCTCACCGTGGGCAGCAGCATCCTTCTCACGCTCACGCTTGAGCGCGGCAAGCTCCTCGCCGCTCTTCCCAATGTTGGTCTCTAGCTGCGCCACCTTCTCCTCCAGCTCTTTCTTGGCAGCCTCTGCGGTTGCGGCAGCGTCCTTTGCCTCCTTGAGCGCCCCGCCAAGTGCTTGCTCGCGCTCGGCGAGCTCCTCCTCGTAGCTGTCGAGGTTGGCCTTCCGCTGCACCAGTTCACCTTCTCACGTGGACTGCTTCTCGGCGGCCAGCCTTTGCTCCTCCTCAGCTTCGGCCTTCTGGAGAAGGAAGGCCATGCGCTCCTCGTCGAGTCGCTCCCGCTCCTGTGCCAAGATCTGCATTTGCGGTCTCGGCCGCCGCAGGATCGACGGTGCTGCCCCTTGCCGGAGAGTTCTCCCTTGCCGGAGAGCGCTCCCTTACCGGGAACCCCTCCCCTGGCGGCGTAGTGGCTTCTCTGCTCCTACACAAGTCAACAAGCAAGATATCAACAAAGGAAAAAGCACTCATGCGCGCCCGACAGCAGAAAGCTAACTATGAACTTACGCTGGGGGCTGCGCTGGGGGCTGCTTTGAGGAGTGCTTGCCGGGTCCGTCAAGGTGGTCTCAGACCCACCCCCTGCTGACACGATGGGGTCGTCTTCGATGACAATCACCGCGGCCTTGGCCCTCTTCGCCGCTCTCTGGGCCAGCGTCCTGAAAAGAAAGGAGTCCAAATTGAAGCAAGTCAAATACAAGATATAAACAGCAAGATTGAAGAACTACAAGAGCACGAAAGAAGCTTACTCTTCTTCCTCCTTGTCGGAGCTGAGCGCGGAAAGATCGAAGTCCGGCTCCCCTCTGGTGCGGCGAGGCGGAGGAGTAGGATCCCTTGCTCGCTTGGCGGGGGCGGTGGCGGTGGCCCGGGAAGATCCCGCTCCAGTTGCCGCTACTGTGTGAGGCGCACCCGCGGCAACATTACTTGCCGCAGTAGAGCGTGTCGCACGGCTTGGCGGCTGTTGACCCGGCTGCCGCCCCGCTGCGCCCCCGGCCCTGCGAAGGCGCCTTCTTGGCGGGGCCGGGGGCTCCGCCTGCGGCAAGCTTTCTGAAGGCTCGGGCTCTTCCTCGCCGGCCTCGCTCGGCTCAGCTTCAGAGCCGGCAGTCTCTTCCTCGCCAATAAACTCCGCGCGCTCGGCAAGGTTTGCCGCCTCTGCAGCCTCCGCCTCCTCCACAGTGAACCCGAACACGCCCACGGCAGCTGCGGCCGCAACCTCTTCCGCCCTAGTGGCGATGCGCTACAGCTCCTCGTCGGTGGTGTCACGGGTGAGGCTCTTCTGCTCGTCAGCGTGGACCGGCACTTCTTCCAAGTTGTCGAAGAACGCTTGCACGACGTCATCCGCAGGCTCTTGCCAAGTTGGAATGATTCCGTGTGAATCGCACAACGACATCATAGCGCGGATCCGGTCAAGCGCAGAATTGTTGCATAATGGAACAATGCCCCTCGGCAGCGTGAATGGGTGCTGGGAGTCGCGTTTGAACAACTCCAGGAGCATTGCATCCAGCTCCAAGACGGTGAAGTTGTAGTTGAGGCCCGGCCGCAGTCTCATGATGTCCGCCGAGTTCTTGAATTCCCAGGTGGGCCTCCCCCTCTCCTGCAGGGGGCGATGCGGCGGCGGAGGAAATCTGCGCCTACAGCGCCTAAAGTGAGCCCGGCAAGCCTGAGGCGAAGGATCCTAGTAATGGCGATCTTCAGCCTCTCGTCTTCCGGGGCCACGTTGCTCCAGTCATTGCCGCACACTATCGGAGCTTGGCGTACGGCAGTGAAGGGCTGCGGATTCTCCTCGACGATCCAGCACCACTCCGCCCTCCACTCATCCCACTTGCTGCGGAGCTCACCCTCCAAGTACGCCTCCTTCTTGCCGACTCTCGAGATCCAGGTGATCCCTCCGGCAAGCGGCTCTCCTGTCTCTACCCGAGGTATGAAGAAGTGGCGGAAAAGGGCAACACTGGGGTGGACTCCGACAAAGTTTTCGCACAAATGTGCGAAAACTGCCATGGTCAGAATGGCGTTGGGGGTGAAGTCAAGGAGGCGGAAGCCGTAGGTGTTCATAATATCGTAGAAGAACTCCGAGAAGGGCGGGCAGAGCCCGCAATAGAAGAACAGCGCGAAGAAGGGGTACCCGTTTGGAGCCAGCTCCGAAGCAGCGGTCGGGAGTACCCTCGTGCGCGGATGCGCCCGCGTCTCCGTCGCCCAAAAGAGGTAGAAGTACTCCCTCAGCTCCTGCACGCCGAGCTGGGGGGAGAAGATCGCCCGCTCCTTCCGCAGCGCCGCGAGCCGCTGTGCCTCGGCCGACTTCACGCCCTTTCCTTTGTCGGCTTTCGGAGCCATGGCGGAGGTGGTGGGGGAGGTCGACGGTGTTGGTGATGCTGGTGGCAATGGGGGGCGGAGCGCTGCTCTCTCGGCTTCAAGAAGAAGGGCGGGAGCGGCAGAGTTTCGTGAAGATGGAGTAGTAGCAACCAGCGAGGGGGAACGAACTGCCCCTGTTTCCTCTGTTTATAAAGAGGGACGGGGCGGACGTTTCGCCCTTCCGAATAAAGAACCACCCACGATCTCTCCCACGATGCCGCATTCAACGCGTGCCATTATGGGAGAGCGCGGTGGATACGGAGCAGGATTCGGCGTGTCCCAGTCCGTGTGTGCCCGTGCCCTGTCTTGGGCCTGGCCCAACAGCGCTCAACACCGTGTCTGGCCTAGGCCCGGGGGCTCCTGTCGGTGTACTAGAACAGGGGTACCCTAGTACCCCGAACTTGTGCACGGGCAGTTGCAGCACCCCGCGGCAAGGCTTGCCGGGCGAACGCCAAGACCCTCCGTGGTTCCCTTGGAGCCATTCAAGAACAAAGTATTTAAGCTCAGGAGACAAGGCCCCGGCAAGACGAGCTTGCCGGGAAGGCCAACCAAGACACTCCAAGGAACTTGCCGCGACGCGCCACGCGCTTCGGCAAGGCAACAAGGCCCCGGCAAGAGGAGCTTGTCGGGAAGACCAACCAAGGTACCTCGAGGCCCGGTGAGCGACAAGCTTCCGGACCCGACAAGACAACAGCAGCGGCAAGGCGCTTGCCGCGGCAGGCGGCCACTCTGTGCCCTCGCTCCAACGCATCCACCAACGTGTCGCTCTGGGGGCCTCTCCAGGCGCGCGTGGCGGGAGGCTGTGCAGCCAGCGGTGCGCAGTGACATGCGAAGCTGACAAGATCGCCATCGTGGCGAACGGTAGCGTCCCTAACGATCCTTTTCTGCACTGTTTGGGCGACTCAGATGGGCATTTAATACCATTGTCCCCTGCCGTCAGGGTTAGGTAGGGTGCACTGTACAAGTAACTGTACCAACCACCTCGCTTTTTACATTCGTGGCCTTCTCTGCGTTGCCACCTGTTGGTGACCCCTTGAGAATATAAAAGGAGGCCCATGCGCAACGTAGGGGGGGGGGGGGTTCGGTCCGACTCATTCGTAACCCAGAAAACACTACGCTCTCTCTAGAGCAAGAACACAAGATAATACAACTAGACAAGCAGTAGTAGGAGTGTTATCTCTCCGGAGAGCTCCGAAGCTGGGTAAACTGCTCGTGTGCTTCGCCTCGATCTGCTCTTCGTGCGATCTCCGCCCCCCGCCGAACCGAAAGGGGCCCGGTCCGCCGGCCCCATAGGTGTTCGTGGATCAGTTTCCCCCGACAGGCGGAGCTCGCCGGAGCAGAGCTCGCGGCGGCGGTCGGAGCTCGGGTGGATGCGGGGTTAGCGCTGCGGCTTGCAAACAAGCTGGCTGTCGCGCTAGCGTTGCTCCACGGGTCGTTGCGAGTGCAACGGACACACGCGCGTGGCCATTTGGTCACCGGGGCTTCGCCGGTGACAAGCCCGTGCGGCGGAGCGGCTCCGCTTTGGTAGAAGAGGCGGCTAGAGGAAGCGTACGAGCGCGGGGAGCAGGGGAGAAGATGGCGGAGCTCACAGGGAGTCGGATGGGCGGCTCGTTTGGCTCGGGGAAGCGTCGGAGCGAGCGGGCGGTGAAGGGGATCTCCGACGGACCGAGGTTGAAGAAGAGGTCGGGGGAGCCGCTGCAGGGCGCGTCCGCTCGCGTGGCTTGGCGGAGAGGTTAAAGACGAGGTGGCGGAGCTTCTGGACACAGCAGCGAGGCGAGGGGAGCACGGTGGCTGCGGCTACGGTGTGCGGCGGCGACGACAGCGCTCGGGCGTTCGCGGGGGAGGGTGAGAGAGAGGAGGGGAGGCCACTAGAGAGAGGAAGAGAGGTGCGGGGCGGCACGTGGCATCGCGCGGGGCATCGAGGCGACGAGGAGGAGGACAGGCAGGCAGGTGTCGTGGCGTGCGGAGCGCGCGCGCGCCGGGCACACGCCTCGCCTACTGGCATAAGGTGGAGGACGGTGCAGTGGCCAGTGGGCTGGGCCAGCACAGTTGGGCTGGCACAGTGCCAGGCCGCAGGTGGCCCAGTTAAGCATTTTTCCATTTTGTTTTCTTTTCTATTTTCTGACATTTGTTTCTGATTTAGTAAAAATACTAAATCATTTTATTTAATTTTGTCAAATTTTGTAGGGACCTAAGGAATTAATCCAAAGCCACTCACCAAAATTCAGAATTATTGGACAATATTTTGTATATATAAAAATATTTATCCAACGCAAATAAATACTAGATTAATTCCAAATGCCCAAAATAATTACTTATGAGCTCTTTAAAATATTAGTTTGATTTTTATCTCTGTCCAATATTTTCAGAGAGCAACATGAGCATTTTCTTGGACCCTTTTGGAGGAATTTTTACTTGGGTCATTTTCAGAAATGATTTCTGAGGGTTTCACAAATCCCCATTTCAATGTTAAATGGAATTTAAACATGATGCAAACATGAAGGCTAGCCTAGGTCATACCAAAAGTAGGGATGTGACACATTGTGATGTTTCTCTCTTCGTCCCATCATCTTGTTTTGCCAAGATCATATTCTTTCATTTGCTTATCCATTTAACCAGAGTGTTGTGTCATCTCTTCAATTTCTTTTCATCATATCAAGTTTTGCTCCTCTTGTCAACCGGAGTGCTACCGAAATTCGTTCTTTCACATTCCTTGTACATCTCATTTGAACCAGAGTGGTTTCAATTCATCCTTGCCATTTGTGTTCTTTTCATGTCCTTGAAACCTTTAAGGTTTGTGGTTTCACTTGTTTGTCGAAGAAGCAACTTAGTTTACCTCTTCTCTCCCTATTCTGTTTGTCATCCCTAGATCTCAGGGCGAGATCTCTTGTAAGTGGAGGAGAGTTGTGACGACCCGAGACCGATGCTCCAGATGCCTTCCATGTTTTCCGTGTCAGCTTTGTTATTTATTTGTTTGTTGCAGTTCATCATGTCATCATGAGCATTGCATCTGCATGTTTTTATAAAACATGCATCCGTTCGTAGTGGCCACTTATCCTTTGTCTCAGTTCGCCTTTATCAGACCAACCGGGTTTTCGATTCCCTCTTGTCAAACCACCTAACTCCTCTTTGCATAATGCATCAACCCCTCGCGTGTGTCTGAAACTTCCCCGAACCTGACCCGAGCAGTCATTACCGATGGGTCCGAATCATCCCCAAACATCCCTAAAATATCTTCGGTTCATTGTTTGGACATCCTAACCTATTTATTCTGGGCCATCCGATTACGATCGGATGGTCTGATCTAACCCTCTTTTGGACCTCCTACTATATATAGACCAACCTCTTAGGCAGCAACCCTAAAATCTAGCTCCCTTGTCCCATCGCGCCGCCACCTACCTGCCTTCTCTGTCTCGGGATCCATCCAGCCGCCACCTGGTCTCTCCTTGGTTCCAACGCCGACCAATCCCCACCAGATTCCTTCGATCCAACCATGCACCGATCCATCCAACCATCACAGCCCACTTAGACCTCCCTATTCCCCTTGTCGCGAGCTAGGGAGGGAAGCTCCCTGCAGCCTCCCACCTCCTGCATTCCCTGCCATCTACCAGTACCAGCATCGCCTGGGCACTCCTTGTCACACCCTAGCTAGTCATGCATTAGAGTGTTGCATCATGTTTACTCTTCATCAGAAACTTGAAATGGGGATCTGTGAAACCCTCAGAATCATTTTGAAAATGACCCAAATAAAAATTTCTCCAAAAGGGTCCAAGAAAATGCTCATGTTGCTCTCTGAAATTATTGGACAGAGATAAAAATCAAACCAATATTTTTAGTGGCTCATGGACATTTATTTTGGGCATTTGGAATTAATGCATAAATATTTGCATTGGAAATATATTAATTATATATATTAATATATGCCCAAATATTATGCCAATTATAAAAGAGCTCTGGAATAATATATATAGCTCCTGCAAAAATTGGCATAAGTTAAATAAATGATTTAATATATTATTTAAATCAAAACAAATGTCAGAAATTAAAAAAAGGAAAATATATAACAGGAGGAGCTTACCTGGGCTCCTCCACTGTGCGGCCCAGCCAGCTGGCTGGCCCAGCCAGCAGCCGGCCCAGCCCACCTCCCTCCTCTGTCGTCTTCGTCCCGACAGAGGGAGGGGAGTGTGGCCGGCGCACGCGCGCGCCACCGCGCCACGCCACCTGCTCGCCTGCTTGCCTGGCCTCCCCTCCTCGCTCGACGCCCTGGACGACGCCACGCCCTCCCCCTGCTCTCTCTCACTCTCCCCCGGCTCTCCTCTCCTCTCTCTCGCTCCCCCTCTCACACGGCCGAACACCACCGTCGCCGCCGTTCGCCATAGCCACCGTCTCCGACCACCCCTCGCTCCCCCGACTAGCTCAGGAGCTCCGCCTCGACTCCCTCTTCCTCCCCACCGCTCCACAGCTCCCCGGAAGCCCTGCATCGCCGCCACGTCGCTGTTCCCCTCTTCGGGCTCCGACCACCGTCGCCGTCGAATTCGCCGTCTCCAGCGCGTCCCCGAGCCCGCTTCGACGCCCACTGCAACCGCGGTGAGCTACGCCACCGTTTCCCCCTCTCCTTCCCCTCGTTCCCTCACCGTAGCCACCTCCCCACCACGGCCGAACCTCCGCCGTCGCCGAGCTCGCCGTCGACGCAGCTCCGGTGACCATTTGGTCACCCCGGCGAGTCCAACGAGTTCGCAAGACCCCGTAGAGCGTCCCTAGCGCCTCGCTTTGCTCGACTTCGAGCTCCAGCACCGTTCCCGTGCACGACCGAACCCCGGCGGCCGCAGCCGAGCTCGCCGCCGTCGACTCCGGCCACCCCGACCCCAACGGGCTCCGCCAAGAGCTGCGGGTTGGCCTCAGCTCCACTCCGGTGGTCTCCGCGGTCCGTTTGGTGGCCGAAATGACCAAAACCACTTCCGCCGCCGCGTCGGGCTCGCCGGCGGCTAAACGCCGATGCAGCCGACTCGGGTTTGACCACGGGTGGGCCCTGGTTGACTCCCCTGAGTCAATGACAGGTGGGGCCCAGCCCTGTTAATTAAACAGGATTAGTTTTAATTAAGTTTTAGTTAAAATAATCACCCTGACATGCGGGACCCACTGTCAGGTTTGACCTGGACCAGTTCCGTTGACCTGCTGACGTCACACTGACGTCAGGCTGACGCAGTAATTGATTTTCTGGATTTAAATTAAATCAGGAAATTCCAGAATATTATTTAAACTTCAAAAATTCATAACTTTTATTCTGTAACTCCAAATTGGACAAATTATATATGAAAAATGATCAGAAAAATCCAATCTACCCATCTGTACTATTTTCATGCATGATCAAACAAGTTAAATTGATGTTTTAAGCAGAACAAGAAAAGGCACTTAAAAAGGCCATATTTGAATTTGGAATTTGAATCTTTGATTCAAATTTGTTCAAACCCTTCTGGCCTTAGTTGCATTAGCCCAATACACTCATTTTGCCATGTCTCATGCATGCATCATGTTGTTGCATACTGTTTGGTAATGTTTGTGTATCGGTGCTCTCTGCGGCAGGTTCTGTCCCCGAGGAGTACCGTGATTACCCTAACGAAGAACCGTATCAGTGCATCGAACCATCAGGCAAGCAACCAATCATTTGATCATATCGATACAATCCCATGTTCTCGCTCCTGCTCTCTTTTACTACATTAAGACAACGCGTTTCAAACTGCTGTGTGTTACGGTAGTTGAACCCATTTCCTCTGCATGACCTGTCATTGCCACAGTAACTAGATGAAACCCACTAGCATGTGTAGGAGTTGCTTGAGCCATATGTATGTGTTGTTCCTACCTTGCTATGCCTGCTATGCTTAGAGTCTTGTCAGGTCTGGTTCATCTGGGTGATGGGCTAGAGTGAAATGATTATGTCGGTAATGAGAGTGGTGTGGTGAACACGATTTGGTAAAGGTATCGATGAGAGGCCATGTAGGAGTACATGGTGGGTTGTTTCATTGAAGCCGACCTTAAGCACTGAGATCTGTATGCGTGATTTAAGATACAGCTACTACCATGCATTGGGCCCTGAAATATGACCCCGCTCGACTTCTTATTCACCCTAGCTCTCTGTCCAGGAGTTGCAAGTAGTTTCTGGTGTTTGTAGCCTACTGGAGGCCGTGGACAGCGCTGACCGTAGGGGTGGGCTGTGATGCGGTAGGTACGTGGCCGGGTGTACCGAATACCCGTTAGGTATCTCGGGAACCCTGTTCACATCGTTCGGGGCCGTATGGGAAACCTCGGCCGGACTCCCTGCGGATGGAACCTGAATAGGCGATAAACCTGGACTAGAGGCTTAAGTGTTTAGGTAGGTCGTGGTCTACACCCACGTCGGCTTTCGCCTGAAGTCTGCCGAGCACATGTCGTGTGCAGACGCTAAGTGGTGGAAACATGTATGAAGAAGTACACCCCTGCAGGGTTATCATAATCTATTCGAATAGCCGCGTCCGCGGTAAAGGACTACTTGGTTGCCTATACAGTTCATAGACAAGTAAATGGAAACTGTTAAAAGCCTCAAGATAAGTGTGAGTGCCGAGGATGGCTCTTCCGTAGGAAGACGGAGGTGGATCCTCGGTAGTGTATTGAAGTGGTGAGTAGTGGACTCGTGTGCGCAAAACCATTTCAAGTTGGAGTATCGTAGGATAGCCTAGCCAAGAGTCAAAGCTGGCTTGCTGCAATAACTCCACCAACCCTTCTTGATACTATGCATGTATGTAGGATCTGATGTAAGTCTTGCTGAGTACCTTTGTACTCATGTTGCTATAATCTACATTTTTACAGAAGACGCTGCAACCCCTTCTAATGGGTTCTATGTAGACGTTGACATCAACGAGTAGGCTAAGGACCCAGGTGGTGACCCTGAGCTTGTGAAGGACCACGTAGTATAGCTAGGCTTTCCAAGCCTCTTTTGTTTTACTAGTTGTCTGTACTCAGACAAGTTACTTCCGCTGCTGGTTTGTATGACTGTATGACTTGTATGTGGGGTCGTGAGACCCGTACCTTTGTGTATGTTATGTATGGCTCACTGAGCCTTAAATAAAGTACTTGTGTCATAGAGTCATGTTGTGATGCTTCGTTGTATTTGCACATATCGAGCATATTGTGTGTATAATTGAAATGCTTGGTATGTGTGGGATCTGACTATCTAGTTGTTTATCTTTAGTAGCCTCTCTTACCGGGAAATGTCTCCTAGTGTTACCGCTGAGCCATGGTAGCTTGCTACTGCTCTGGAACACTTAGGCTGGCCGGCATGTGTCCTTCTTCGTTCCTGTGTCTGTCCCTTCGGGGAAATGTCACGCTTTGAGTACCGGAGTCCTGTTAGCCCGCTACAGCCCGGTTTACCGGAGTCCTGCTAGCCCAGTGCTACAGCCCGGACCCACTTGCTGATGACCGACACGTTCGAAGCTGGGTCATGGATGCCTGTCCCTGTAAGTCTGTGCCACTTTGGGTTTACAACTAGTCATGTCAGCCCGGGCTCCTTATCATATGGATGCTAGCGACACTATCATATACGTGAGCCAAAAGGCGCAAACGGTCCTGGGCAAAGGTAAGGCGACACCCGTGGGGATACCGTGCGTGAGGCCGCAAAGTGATATGAGGTGTTACCGGCTAGATCGATGTGACATCGAGTCGGGGTCCTGACAGCGTTGGCATCAGAGCCGGACTGCCTGTAGGTTCTCCAAGCCAAACTGGTCGATGTTGAGTCTAGAAATTCTTTAGTTATATGTAGGGGAATTGTTTGTGGGTTGGAACGTAAGGCTCTTTTTACTCCTTATACCTTATGACTTTCTGATCTGAGTCAGTCCATTCTTCCACCGGGGGTTAAGGAATTAGGATCTATTCTCTCTATTAGGATCACGAGTTACTAATCAGTAGTACCTTATAAGTTTGATGGATACAAGCCTAGTTCAGATCTACTACCACATTATGTTGCCAGAATGGTTTCAGAACTTTGATATAATGATGATGAGTGTGTACGAAATCCTTTGTCAAATGTCTCAAATCCTTCTTGAGCATTTACAGCTGTTATGCTGCCGAAATTTTGCTAGAAATTCTAATGCCCTTGCATTATGATTGTGCTTTCAGATGGCCACTCGCGACCTCAATCAAGTGGTTCACCTGACTCGATGCCTAGATGTACCCGGCCATACTGCTAAGTTGGTCAGGGTAATGACTGAGGCTGGATACCGCTGGTATCCTGAGTACACGGTCGAAGAGCAATTCCGAGATTTCAATCAAAGCCAGTATCTCTGCACTGTCAGGATATTTCCATCTTATCCTAGATCCACCGAGCCTCTTCACTGCTCCTACGGACTCGGGGTTACTATTGAGATGGCTGTGCAGGACGCCGCCTACTCTATGATGACCATTATGCGAGTCAGATCTGGGTTATTTCGGGACTCTGATTTCCGGTATATGCCAGGATCACTTCCGGGAGCACAAGGGTATCTCCAGGCTATCTATGCTGACCCCACTCAGGAGGATTCACGGACTCGCACCACTGCTGAGATGCTCGAGGATAAGGACCGAGAAAATCGGGCCTTAAGGCTAGAGCTCTTCAACACCCGTGCTGACCACTGGGCCACTTTGACTCGGTTCGCACCGGCGGTGCAAGCTGGATATTCAGATATGCGCGATCTCTATCCTGTGAGATCTGCTCTGCCAGACGTGATGGTTTGGCGTGATGTAGGAGGCATCACCCCACCTTGCGGTCCCCGCAGGCCACCGTTTGTTGGTCCAAGGCCTCATCCTAGCCCCTATGGTCCACAAGCTCCGCGAGACCGTCTGTTTCCGGATGAACATGTTGAGCTTCCAGGCTATGGAGGTGACTTCTACGAGGACTATTACGGATCGGTCTGAGTTAGTGGTGGTGTCACTAGTTTGCACTAGCTGTGTCGTCTATCGCCCCGCGTAACTCGTGGGATATGACCTAGTCTGTACTCTTTCCGGAGATGTAGAAAAATAATGTATAGGAGCTTGGAATGCCTCCGATGAGATGTAATCCTCTTTTCACCGTAAAAGTACTATGTTTGGTCTTGTACTAAACCCTGTATGGTGTGTATGACGATGGAATAAAAGAAGCAGTTTCTGTATCTACCATGTCATACGGATGATCATCCTGCATTCCGAGTTATTTCTTACATTATGAATCCTATGTCGGAATTTTACCATCCTGACTAAATCATTGTCTTGTCTTCCTAGGATGGTCAACACGCGCGCTAACCCTGCTTCTCAAGAGCAGGCCGAAGGCAGTGAAGCCAGGGATGTAAATCTGCCTCATCCTCCTTCACTAGCCGAGGTGATGATGGAAGCTGAGAGAAACAAGCGGGAGACAAACCGTTTGTTGGAGCGTATTGAACAGAATACAGCACACCATCAGAGGGCTAACGTGGTGTCACTCAGTGATTTTATCAAATTGCATCCACCCACGTTCCACCACTCCGTCGAGCCTCTCGACGCTGATGGCTGGCTTCGCAGTATCTCTCATAAACTGCGTTCCGCGCTGGTAGCGGAGGCTGACAAGGTCACCTTTGCTGCCTATCATCTTGAAGGCCCCGCCAGTCTATGGTGGGAGAATTATGGAGCTATGCGCCCAGCGGGCCATGTCACAACTTGGGCTGAATTCAGCGAGGCTTTCCGTGAACATCACATTCCGGAGGGTCTCATGGACCGTAAACGTGAAGAATTTTGCAGTTTCACCCAAGGCCGACTTTCTGTGGATGCCTATAGCAGGGAGTTTGGTAATCTCGCCCGATATGCAACTGAGGAAGTGTCTACTGACGCCAAGAAGCAAGCAAGGTTCCGTAAGGGCCTTAGTCCTGAGCTTCGTCGCGACCTCCGTCTGCATGAGTGCACATCTTTTTCGAAACTTGTCAACAAAGCCATCAGTGCTGAAACTGGTCAGACTGACTATGACGCAACACGCAAGCATGGACGTGACATGGGTTCCTCATCCGGTGCTGGTCCTCAGAAGCGCCGCGTGTGGGTGCCCAACACCGCCCTGCCACCCAGGTTCACACCGAGGCCATCTTTCCAGGCGCCTCGCCCTGTACAACAGTCTGCTCCAGCCAAGCCCTATGGGGGTTCAACTAACAATGCTCCTCCACGTACCAGTTCCGTGACTTGTTTCAAGTGTGGGGAATCTGGCCACTATATGCGTGAGTGCCCCCAGACCAACCCAAATCAATCTGGTAAAGCTGTTGGCCGTGGCAAGCCGACAGGGAAAGTGTTTCATGCTAAACCGGTCACCGCTTCACGTGGCCATGTCAACTGTATCTCTGCCGAAGAAGCTCAAGAGGATCCCAACGTCGTTCTCGGTACGCTTCTTGTTAACTGCCACCCGGCATCTGTTCTTTTCGATACAGGAGCCTCTCATTCTTTTATATCAGAAAGTTATGCTCGTTTGCATAACGTTGCATTCTGTGACATGCCATCCACTATGGAAATCTCTACCCCTGGGTCTAGATGGCAGACCTCTAGGGTAAGTTATGGAAATGAGATCCAAGTCGGCAGACTTGTTTTCCTTGCGTCTTTGATAGCCCTTAAATCTTCAGATATTAATATCATTCTGGGTATGGACTGGATGTCGGCTCATCATGCCCAAATTGATTGCTTCTCTAGGACTGTTCAACTCACCCATCCTTCGGGGAAGATAGTCCATGTCTTGACCCGAATAGCCAAGCGACAATTATATTCTCTTAACGCCAGCCCTTTGCCAGACCTTGAGGACGTTCCGGTAGTCCGTGACTTCCCGGATGTCTTTCCAGAGGAATTGCCAGGTGTTCCACCTGACAGGGATGTTGAGTTTGTAATAGACCTCATTCCAGGAACCGTTCCGATTGCTAGAAGACCTTATAAGATGGCACCCCTAGAACTAGCCGAACTTAAGAAACAACTCGATGAGTCCTTGAAAAAGGATTTCATCCGACCTAGCTCATCTCCATGGGCTTGCCCCGTCCTATTCGTCAAGAAAAAGGATGGTACGGACCGGATGGTTGTAGATTACCGACCTGTCAATTTGGTCACAATCAAGAACAAATACCCGCTTCCCAGGATCAACGACCTGTATGATCAGCTCGCTGGATCCTCAATCTTCTCCAAGATGGATTTGAGGTTGGGCTACCATCAAATCAAAATCAGAAACGGGGACATTCCTAAAACGGCCTTTGTTACTCGTTATGGCCAATACGAGTACACCGTCATGTCTTTCGGACTAACCAACGCTCCAGCCACCTTTTCTCGGTTAATGAACTCAATCTTCATGGAGTATTTGGATAAATTCGTCGTGGTTTACCTCGATGATATACTAATCTACTCCAAGAACGAGGAAGAACATGCCGAACATCTAAGGCTAGTGTTGCAGAAACTTCGAGAGCATCGCCTTTATGCCAAATTTTCTAAATGTGAATTCTGGTTGTCAGAAGTGACCTATCTGGGTCATGTAATATCTGGTAAAGGTATTGCTGTTAACCCTGAGCGAGTTCAAGCCGTCCTTAATTGGACTCCACCTGAATCGGTCAAGCAAGTTCGGAGTTTTCTAGGCTTAGCGAGCTATTGTCGTCGCTTTGTCGAGAACTTCTCCAAGGTTGCTAAACCTCTAACCGAACTCCTCAAGAAAGATAAGAAGTTCGAGTGGACTCCACAATGTGAGCACAGCTTTCAGGAACTGAAAAGACGCCTGACTTCTGCTCCCGTACTGGTACCACCAGACTTCTCCAAAGACTTTGTTATCTACTGCGACGCCTCGCGACAAGGACTAGGTTGCATTCTCATGCAAGATCGACACGTAATTGCCTACGCTTCACGGCAATTGCACCCACATGAGGAGAATTATCCTACTCATGATCTAGAGCTTGCAGCCGTAGTCTATGCACTTAAGACCTGGCGACATTACCTCCTCGGTAATCGTTGCGAAATATTCACTGATCACCAAAGTCTGAAGTATATTTTCACCCAACCGGATTTGAATCTCAGGCAGAGACGTTGGGTTGAATTGATCACCGACTTCGACTTAGGAATAACCTACACCCCAGGGAAAGCCAACGTCATGGCTGATGCGCTAAGTCGTAAATCTTATTGTAACAACCTGATGTTACAACAAAGTCAACCGCTTCTCCATGAGGAATTTCGGAAGCTTAACCTTCATATTGTTCCTCAAGGTTTTCTATCCACCATGGTGGCAAAACCTACCCTTACGGATCAAATTATCAAAGCACAGAAGGTAGATCCGGGAATCTCCCGCATCAAGAGGAACATTCAGAAAGGAATTGCGAATTGTTTCTCCATTAATGATCAAGGAGTCGTATACTTCGGGAATCGATTAGTAGTTCCCAAAGTGCGCAACCTAAGGCGATTAATCCTTAAGGAAGCTCATGAATCTCCTCTCACTATTCATCCCGGTAGTACTAAGATGTATCAGGACCTACGCCAGAGGTTCTGGTGGACTAGGATGAAGAGAGAAATTGCTCAGTATATTGCTAACTGCGACGTCTGTCGTCGTGTAAAAGCAGAGCACCAACGGCCTGCTGGCACCCTTCAACCCTTAGCTATTCCTGAATGGAAATGGGATAAGATTGGTATGGATTTCATTACCGGTTTTCCCAGGACCAAGAGAGGGAATAATGCTATTTTCGTCGTGGTCGATCGTCTTTCCAAAGTAGCCCATTTCCTACCTGTTCGAGAGAGTATAACCGCTAGTCAGCTGGCAGACTTATACATCTCCCGAATAGTGTCCCTTCATGGTGTTCCTTTGGAAATTAACTCGGATCGAGGAAGTCTTTTCACCTCTCGATTTTGGGAAAGTTTCCAAAATGCTATGGGAACCCGTCTTTCCTTTAGCACCGCTTTCCACCCTCAGTCGAGTGGTCAAGTGGAACGCGTCAACCAAATTCTAGAAGACATGCTTCGAGCCTCTGTTATCTCATTCGGAATGGACTGGGAGAAGTGCCTTCCATTTGCCGAATTCGCTTACAACAACAGCTATCAATCTAGCTTGGGTAAAGCCCCTTTTGAAGTTCTCTATGGACGACGATGTCGAACACCCCTTAACTGGTCAGAGACCGGGGAAAGAAAATTCTTTGGCCCGGACATGATTCAGGAAGCAGAAGAACAAGTTCGTATCGTTCGTGAAAAGTTGAAAACAGCCCAATCCCGTCAAAAGAGTCAATATGACCGAAAACATAAGGCTATGACTTTCGAGGTTGACGAGAAGGCTTATCTTTGGGTCACCCCTCTGAAGGGAACCCATCGTTTCGGTATCAAAGGCAAATTGGCTCCTCGTTACATTGGACCTTTTCGCATTCTTGCCAAACGAGGAGAAGTTGCCTACCAGTTGGAACTACCTCCGCACCTCTCCAGAGTTCACGATGTCTTCCACGTTTCTCAACTCAGGCGTTGCTTCTCGGATCCTATCCGTGAAGTGGACCACGAAACGCTTGATCTCCAAGATGATCTTACATATCGAGAGTACCCCATTCGTATCCTCGATCAAGCCGAACGTACCACGCGACGTCATAATATCAAGTTTCTCAAGGTTCAATGGTCGCACCATTCCGAGGATGAAGCAACCTGGGAAAGGGAGGATCGTCTTCGACTCGAGTATCCCGCCTTCTTCCCGGAGGAACCCAAATCTCGGGACGAGATTCTTTTGAGTGGGGGTGAGTTGTCACACCCTAGCTAGTCATGCATTAGAGTGTTGCATCATGTTTACTCTTCATCAGAAACTTGAAATGGGGATCTGTGAAACCCTCGGAATCATTTTGAAAATGACCCAAATAAAAATTTCTCCAAAAGGGTCCAAGAAAATGCTCATGTTGCTCTCTGAAAATATTGGACAGAGATAAAAATCAAACCAATATTTTTAGTGGCTCATGGACATTTATTTTGGGCATTTGGAATAAATGCATAAATATTTGCATTGGAAATATATTAATATATGCCCAAATATTATGCCAATTATAAAAGAGCTCTGGAATAATATAAATAGCTCCTGCAAAAATTGGCATAAGTTAAATAAATGATTTAATATATTATTTAAATCAAAACAAATGTCAGAAATTAAAAAAAGGAAAATATATAACAGGAGGAGCTTACCTGGGCTCCTCCACTGTGCGGCCCAGCCAGCTGGCTGGCCCAGCCAGCAGCCGGCCCAGCCCACCTCCCTCCTCTGTCGTCTTCGTCCCGACAGAGGGAGGGGAGTGTGGCCGGCGCGCGCGCGCGCCACCGCGCCACGCCACCTGCTCGCCTGCTTGCCTGGCCTCCCCTCCTCGCTCGACGCCCTGGACGACGCCACGCCCTCCCCCCTGCTCTCTCTCACTCTCCCCCGGCTCTCCTCTCCTCTCCCTCGCTCTCTCTCTCGCCCGGCCGAACACCACACTCGCCGCCGTTCGCCATAGCCACCGTCTCCGACCACCCCTCGCTCCCCCGACTAGCTCAGGAGCTCCGCCTCGACTCCCTCTTCCTCCCCACCGCTCCACAGCTCCCCGGAAGCCCTGCATCGCCGCCACGTCGCCGTTCCCCTCTTCGGGCTCCGACCACCGTCGCCGTCGAATTCGCCGTCTCCAGCGCGTCCCCGAGCCCGCTTCGACGCCCACTGCAACCGCGGTGAGCTACGCCACCGTTTCCCCCTCTCCTTCCCCTCGTTCCCTCACCGTAGCCACCTCCCCACCACGGCCGAACCTCCGCCGTCGCCGAGCTCGCCGTCGACGCAGCTCCGGTGACCATTTGGTCACCCCGGCGAGTCCAACGAGTTCGCAAGACCCCGTAGAGCGTCCCTAGCGCCTCGCTTTGCTCGACTTCGAGCTCCAGCACCGTTCCCGTGCACGACCGAACCCCGGCGGCCGCAGCCGAGCTCGCCGCCGTCGACTCCGGCCACCCCGACCCCAACGGGCTCCGCCAAGAGCTGCGGGTTGGCCTCAGCTCCACTCCGGTGGTCTCCGCGGTCCGTTTGGTGGCCGAAATGACCAAAACCACTTCCGCCGCCGCGTCGGGCTCGCCGGCGGCTAAACGCCGGTGCAGCCGACTCGGGTTTGACCACGGGTGGGCCCTGGTTGACTCCCCTGAGTCAATGACAGGTGGGGCCCAGCCCTGTTAATTAAACAGGATTAGTTTTAATTAAATTTTAGTTAAAATAATCACCCTGACATGCGGGACCCACTGTCAGGTTTGACCTGGACCAGTTCCGTTGACCTGCTGACGTCACACTGACGTCAGGCTGACGCAGTAATTGATTTTCTGGATTTAAATTAAATCAGGAAATTCCAGAATATTATTTAAACTTCAAAAATTCATAACTTTTATTCTGTAACTCCAAATTGGACAAATTATATATGAAAAATGATCAGAAAAATCCAATCTACCCATCTGTACTATTTTCATGCTTGATCAAACAAGTTAAATTGATGTTTTAAGCAGAACAAGAAAAGGCACTTAAAAAGGCCATATTTGAATTTGGAATTTGAATCTTTGATTCAAATTTGTTCAAACCCTTCTGGCCTTAGTTGCATTAGCCCAATACACTCATTTTGCCATGTCTCATGCATGCATCATGTTGTTCCATACTGTTTGGTAATGTTTGTGTATCGGTGCTCTCTGCGGCAGGTTCTGTCCCTGAGGAGTACCGTGATTACCCTAACGAAGAACTGTATCAGTGCATCGAACCATCAGGCAAGCAACCAATCATTTGATCATATCGATACAATCCCATGTTCTCGCTCCTGCTCTCTTTTATTGCATTAAGACAACGCGTTTCAAACTGCTGTGTGTTACGGTAGTTGAACCCATTTCCTCTGCATGACCTGTCATTGCCACAGTAACTAGATGAAACCCACTAGCATGTGTAGGAGTTGCTTGAGCCATATGTATGTGTTGTTCCTACCTTGCTATGCCTGCTATGCTTAGAGTCGTGTCAGGTCTGGTTCATCTGGGTGATGGGCTAGAGTGAAATGATTATGTCGGTAATGAGAGTGGTGTGGTGAACACGATTTGGTAAAGGTATCGATGAGAGGCCATGTAGGAGTACATGGTGGGTTGTTTCATTGAAGCCGACCTTAAGCACTGAGATCTGTATGCGTGATTTAAGATACAGCTACTACCATGCATTGGGCCCTGAAATATGACCCCGCTCGACTTCTTATTCACCCTAGCTCTCTGTCCAGGAGTTGCAAGTAGTTTCTGGTGTTTGTAGCCTACTGGAGGCCGTGCACAGCGCTGACCATAGGGGTGGGCTGTGATGCGGTAGGTACGTGGCCGGGTGTACCGAATACCCGTTAGGTATCTCGGGAACCCTGTTCACATCGTTCGGGGCCGTATGGGAAACCTCGGCCGGACTCCCTGCGGATGGAACCTGAATAGGCGATAAACCTGGACTAGAGGCTTAAGTGTTTAGGTAGGTCGTGGTCTACACCCACGTCGGCTTTCGCTTGAAGTCTGCCGAGCACATGTCGTGTGCAGACGCTAAGTGGTGGAAACATGTATGAAGAAGTACACCCCTGCAGGGTTATCATAATCTATTCGAATAGCCGCGTCCGCGGTAAAGGACTACTTGGTTGCCTATACAGTTCA
The DNA here is from genome assembly GCF_002162155.2 of Triticum dicoccoides. NCBI lineage: Eukaryota > Viridiplantae > Streptophyta > Magnoliopsida > Poales > Poaceae > Triticum > Triticum dicoccoides. Next base: position 343,730,478 of record NC_041386.1, read on the forward strand.
TAGACAAGTAAATGGAAACTGTTAAAAGCCTCAAGATAAGTGTGAGTGCTGAGGATGGCTCTTCCGTAGGAAGATGGAGGTGGATCCTCGGTAGTGTATTGAATTGGTGAGTAGTGGACTCGTGTGCGCAAAACCATTTCAAGTTGGAGTATCGTAGGATAGCCTAGCCAAGAGTCAAAGCTGGCTTGCTGCAATAACTCCACCAACCCTTCTTGATACTATGCATGTATGTAGGATCTGATGTAAGTCTTGCTGAGTACCTTTGTACTCATGTTGCTATAATCTACATTTTTACAGAAGACGCTGCAACCCCTTCTGATGGGTTCTATGTAGACGTTGACATCAACGAGTAGGCTAAAGACCCAGGTGGTGACCCTGAGCTTGTGAAGGACCTTGTAGTATAGCTAGGCTTCCCAAGCCTCTTTTATTTTACTAGTTGTCTGTACTCAGACAAGCTACTTCCGCTGCTGGTTTGTATGACTGTATGACTTGTATGTGGGGTCGTGAGACCCGTACCTTTGTGTATGTTATGTATGGCTCCCTGAGCCTTAAATAAAGTACTTGTGTCGTAGAGTCATGTTGTGATGCTTCGTTGTATTTGCACATATCGAGCATATTGTGTGTATGATTGAAATGCTTGGTATGTGTGGGATCTGACTATCTAGTTGTTTATCTTTAGTAGCCTCTCTTACCGGGAAATGTCTCCTAGTGTTACCGCTGAGCCTGGTAGCTTGCTACTGCTCTGGAACACTTAGGCTGGCCGGCATGTGTCCTTCTTCGTTCCTGTGTCTGTCCCTTCGGGGAAATGTCACGCTTTGAGTACCGGAGTCCTGTTAGCCCGCTACAGCCCGGTTTACCGGAGTCCTGCTAGCCCAGTGCTACAGCCCGGACCCACTTGCTGATGACCGACACGTTCGAAGCTGGGTCATGGATGCCTGTCCCTGTAAGTCTGTGCCACTTTGGGTTTACGACTAGTCATGTCAGCCCGGGCTCCTTATCATATGGATGCTAGCGACACTATCATATACGTGAGCCAAAAGGCGCAAACGGTCCCGGGCAAAGGTAAGGCGACACCCGTGGGGATACCGTGCGTGAGGCCGCAAAGTGATATGAGGTGTTACCGGCTAGATCGATGTGACATCGAGTCGGGGTCCTGACACTCCTCCACCTCGTGTCGATGCCTCATCAGCTTCGGCCGCAACCCCGAGTTCCTCCAGGCCAGACTTCGCCCTCGCGCCCTCTCCTTCTTTCCCTTCTTTGTTACCCTTCTCATCTCTCTCTTTCCAGGAGCTTGGCGCCAACGCCATGGATGGCCTCCCGTAGCTCCAGTTCGACGCGCCACTGTGGTCCGCGCCAGAGAGACTCAGATCCGTCCTTTCCTGTCGTCCATCGACGCTGGAGCCCCAGTTCACCTTTCGCGTGAAGTGCCTCCAGCTGTTCGGCCCCTTTGCTGCATCGAGTAGCAGCAGTTCGGATAGAGGAGGAGTACACCTCTGCCTTGACCACTCGTGTCTCCCTCTGCCGTCAAGCGCTGCCCCCGTCCGGATCCGTCAGGCCCCACCGTCCCCGACCTCCCCCGCAGTACACCTCGCCTCGCCGTCCCCGTCGTCAAGTCCAAGCGCTGCCATCGCCTCCTACATCCTCCGCTTCGAGCACGAGGACGACCGCACGACCGCGCATCGCCTACCCCATTGACCTGTCACTGCGCTAGGTGGGCCACCTCCTTGCTCGCAGCTCACGCCAGGCCCAGCGCCTGCGTTCAGCTGGCCAGATTCGGCCCGACGTGAGCATCTCATCTAACCCTCGCCCGGCGTGCATATTTTCTATGTCGCGCTCAGCTCTGTTCAGGCCCAGTTCTAGCAGTTTCGGCCCATAGACATTTTTTTCGTTCTGTGAATTTATGAATTAACCTGGTCATTGCATATTTACAGGAAATGCCATCATATTGATAAGCTGACAATTAAATAACCGTGCATCGGCTTAAAATGTTTTAAACATGTAAAATGCTTAGAATTTTGACTAGTTTCATAATATGCAACTTTCATCCATGTTAAAATGTTCAAAATGATGTTTGCATTTAATTTGCATAATGACGTGCTAAAATGGTTTATTTCATAACTAAATAACCGTAGCTCCAAATTTAATAATATTTATATGTAAATGGGGTAAAAAATGCATAGTTTCATATGGTCGCATTACTTTGCATGTTTAATAACTCTAAAATAGTGTATAGGGTAGAACAGTAGCAAATTTGAAATATGCACATGGAGTTTGTCCGGAATTGTTGCTTGATGTTCCAGCCTCATTTAAACTTGCCTAGATAGGTAGTTTTATTATGCTTCACCCTCTTGTCATGTTTAGAAACATTTAATATTGTTGGGTAAAAAAACGAGAGCGAACTAAATGATTGAATGTGGTGTTTCATCAATTTGCAACTCGTTGCATATTGAGCTCCACTTAACTTGTAGTTTTGTTTGTTGCACTTTGCCATGCCATGCCTCATTAAATCGGAGATGCATCATACTTGATTGTGTATCATGCCATGGTTATGATATGTATGTTTACCATGATGTTTGTTTATTTCCGGTTGCGCTTCTCCTTAATAGTTCCAGTTACGTTGCGAGTGTGAGGATTCATTTGGCTAAATTGGTTTGACTACTTCGTGGACTCGGTCTTCTTCCTAGTAGGATTTCAGGCAAGATGACCGCCACCTTGGATCACACTACTATCTTTGTTATGATAGTTTTCTCGATGCTATCGCTATGTCGCGCTACCTACTAGTTGTTTATCAAGCCTCCCAAATTGCCATGATAGCCTATAACCTTTTCCACCATCCTAGCAAACTGTTATTTGGATATGTTACCGCTTTCCTCAGCCCCTCTTATAGCGTTGCTAGTTGCAAGTTGTTCCATGTTGGAACATGGATATCATAGGATATCTTATTATCTCTTATTTATTTAATGCATCTATATACTTGGTAAAGGGTGGAAGGCTCGGCCTTTTGCCTCGTGTTTTGTTCCACTTGCCGCCCTAGTTTCCGTCATACCGGTGTTATGTTCCTTGATTTTGCGTCCCTAACACGGTGAGGGTTTATGGGCCCCTCTTGACAGTTCGCTTTGAATAAAACTCTTCCAGCAAGGCCCAACATTGGTTTTACCATTTTCCTAATAACAACTAAAACTTGCATAGGGACCGGCTAGCACCCGAGGTCTCTTAGTCAACCCCCCGGGGCCAGTTCTCCTCATGAATGTTGGTCCACCTACTTAGCAGTCGGCGATGCCACCTCGGGGCAACTCGATGGTATTTTTGGCTATCATCCACTATGCATAGAAGGTGTTGTCCTGAGAACGAGATATGCGCGGCTTTTATCGGGGTATCGATGCACCAGGTGGTCTTGCTAGTTTTGTTTCACCATTGTGGGAATGTCTTGTGTACTGGGATTCCGAGTCTGATCGGAGGGTCCCGCGATGGAGGATTCTCACCACGGATCATGAGCTTGTCATTGGCTAAGTTGGGACACCCCTGCAGGGTTCAAACTTTCGAGAGCCGTGCCCATGGTTATGTGGCAGATGTGAATTTGTTAATATCCGGTTGTAGCAAACTTGAAGTAAACTCAACTAAAATACACCAACCGCGTGCGTAATCGTGACTATCTCTTTTTGGGTACGTTCGAGAAGAGAACACGGTTGGGTTAGGTTTGAACATAAGTAGTTCAAGATCACTTCTTGATCATTACTAGTTGGCGACCGTTTGCGTAGTTTCTCATCTTATTCTTGTACTCGTAAGTTAGCCATCATATTATGTTTAGTCGCTTGTTGCATCCTCACCACTTATCCATTCCATACAAGGTAGTCAGAATCCCAATTTGACTGCTAGAATCCTACGACTTCACGACCCTACGGAAGCATGTCGATCCAAATCCCACTATGAATCCGGATCAGGTAGAATCCATGTTGAGTCGCGATTCAAATCATAGAATCCTGTACAAAACTGTACAATCCCGACTATGCTATGGACTACATCCGATTCTACTAACTAATTTAAACCATTTGTTTAGTTGTAGAAAAATAATATGCCATCATCCAAACCCCTTTTCATATATCTCATGGACCTTTATTCCCCTCCCAAGTCCAAACGCTCGGCCGCAGACACCTTTGATCCAGCTCTCAGAAACCCTAGATCGAAATTGAGGATCAGGCTTATCGACATATGGAATTGACGTGAAAAGGAGGATGCTTCAAGATTGATCGGAGAAGGAGATCAAGACCCTTCAAGGTTTAACAAGTGATCGACTATTCATGCACTCTAAAAAGAACATTAGTAAATTTCATGCATTGAAGGTTTAGATGTTCTATATATTTCCCTCTCATATATGTTCCATACATGCAAGCTACATGGTAGGTTAGCCATAAAAAGAAGTGGAATACAACTAGCATTGATGTGTATGTTCTTCGCTCCATATTTAGTGTCAAAACTCTATAGAACCCATATAAATTTCTTGTGTGCATACAAAATATCTTATTTGAGTAAATCTAGTAGAATCCTCGATTCCACGACTCGATCTTACGACTCGACTCTGTCTGAGGAAAACCGATCCAACTCCAAATCCCGAACCTGACTACCTTGATTCCGTACCCATTAAGCTTTGCTAGTCTTGATACCCATGGTAATTGGATTGCTAAGTCCTCGTGGCTCACAAATTACTACAACAATAATTGCAGGTACAGGTAATGCGATGATTTGACGCGAGTGCGATGCTTGATTGTTTGGAGTTCTTCTGCTTATTCTTCTTCTTCGATCAAGGGATAGGTTCCGGGTCGGGGAACCTGGAATTAGCAGGGTGGATGTTGTTCTGCTTTTTCGTTTGATTTCATCCGTAGTCGGATCCTGCTCTTTTGTATGATGGTTGCTATGTATTGATGTACTGTTGTATGAATGTTGTAACTTGTGGCGAATGTAAGCCTTTATATTGTATTCTCATCTATTCAGTACATGGTATGTTGTAATGATATCCACCTTGCTATGCGCTCGAAATGCGGTTGTGCCCCAATCATGAATTCATCACGTTATTGGGATAGAATTGCATCTTGGGTTCTACAAAAACCCACCTGAGCGCGCCATGGTGGGTTGTTGATACGTCTCCAATGTATCAATAATTTTTGATTGTTCCATGCTATATTATATTCTGTTTTGGACATTATTGGGCTTTATTATACACTTTTATATTATTTTTGGGACTAACCTATTAACCGGAGGCCCGGCCCAGAATTGCTGTTTTTTGCCTATTTTAGGGTTTCGTAGAAAAAGAATATCAAATGGAATGAAACCTTCAGGAACATGATTTTTGGATTGAACATGATCCAGAGGACTTGGACCCTACGTCAAGACATCAACCAGGAGGCTACGA
>NC_041386.1:343736193-343773781 GCF_002162155.2 Triticum dicoccoides
GATCCCATCTTAGGGCCTGTTCCGGAGCTCCGCCGGAGGGGGCATCGATCACGGAGGGCTTCTACATCAACACCATTGCCTCTCCAATGAAGTGTGAGTAGTTTACTTCAGATCTACGGGTCCATAGTTATTAGCTAGATGGCTTCTTCTCTCTTTTTGGATCTCAATACAAAGTTCTCCCCCTCTCTTGTGGAGATCTATTCGATGTAATATTCTTTTGCGGTGTGTTTGTTGAGGTCGATGAATTGTGGGTTTATGATCAAGTTTATCTATGAACAATATTTGAATCTTCTCTGAATTCTTTTATGTATGATTGGTTATCTTTGCAAGTCTCTTCAAATTATTAGTTTGGTTTGGCATACTAGATTGATCTGTCTTGCAATGGGAGAAGTGCTTAGCTTTGGGTTCAATCTTGCGGTGTCCTTTCCCAGTGACAGTAGGGGCAGCAAGGCACGTATTGTATTGTTGCCATCGAGGATAACAAGATGGGGGTTTCATCATATTGCATGCGTTTATCCCTATACATCATGTCATCTTGCTTAAAGCGTTACTCTGTTCTCTTGAACTTAATACTCTAGATGCATGCTAGATAGCGGTCGATGTGTGGAGTAATAGTAGTAGATGCAGGCAGGAGCTGGTCTACTTGTCTCGGACATGATGCCTATATACATGATCATACCTAGATATTCTCATAACTATGCTCAATTCTATCAATTGCTCAACAGTAATTTGTTTACCCACCATGAATACTTATGCTCTTGAGAGAATCCACTAGTGAAACCTATGGCCCCAGGTCTATCTTCCATCATATTAATCTTCCAACACTTGGTTATTTTTATTGCCTTTTATTTTACTTTGCATCTTTATCATAAAAATACCAAAAAAAATATATTATCATATGTATCAGATCTCACTCTCGTAAGTGACCGTGTAGGGATTGACAACCCCTTATCGCGTTGGTTGCGAGGATTCATTTGTTTGTGTAGGTGCAAGGGACTCGTGTGTGGCCTCCTGCTGGATTGATACCTTGGTTCTCAAAACTGAGGGAAATACTTATGCTACTTTGCTGCATCACCATTTCCTCTTCAAGGGAAAACCAACACAAGTGCTCAAGAGGTTGCAAGAAGGATTTCTGGTGCCGTTGCCAGGGAGTCTATGCAAAAGTCAACATACCAAGTACCCATCACAAACCCTTATCTCCCGCATTACATTATTTGACATTTGCCTCTCGTTTTCCTCTCCCCCACTTCACCCTTGCTGTTTTATTCGCCCTCCCTCTCCATCCTCTCTCTCTTTCTCTATTTGCCTCTTTTTGCCCATTTCTTTTTTGCTTGTGTGTTGGATTGCTTGCTTGTCACGATGGCTCAAGATAATACCAAATTGTGTGACTTTACCAATACCAACAACAATGATTTTATTAGCACTCTGATTGCTCCTCTTACCGATGCTGAATCTTCTGAAATTAATGCTGCTTTGCTAAATCTTGTCATGAAAGATCCGTTTCCCGGCCTTCCTAGTGAAGATGCCGCTACCCATCTAAATAGCTTTGTTGATTTGTGTGATATGCAAAAGAAGAAATATGTGTACAATCATATTGTTAAATTGAAGCTATTTCCTTTTTCGCTTAGAGATCGTGCTAAAGCTTGGTTGTCGTATTTGTCTAAAAATAGTATTGATTCGTGGAATAAGTGCGAAGATGCTTTTATCTCTAAGTATTTTCCTCCCGCTAAGATCATCTCTCTTAGGAATGATATTATGAATTTTAAGCAACTTGATCATGAACATGTTGCACAAGCTTGGGAGAGGATGAAATTAATGATACGTAATTGCCCTACGCATGTTTGAATTTGTGGATGATTATACAAAAAAATTATGCCGGATTGAATTTTGCTTCTAGAAATCTTTTAGATTCGGCCGTGGGAGGCACTTTTATGGAAATCACTTTATGAGAAGCTACTAAACTCCTAAATATTATTATGGTTAATTACGCTCAATAGCACACTGAAAGATCTCCTAATAAAAAAGTGCATGCGATAGAAGAAATTAATGTTTTGAGTGGAAAGATGGATGAACTTATGAAATTATTTGCTAATAAAAGTGTTTTTTATGATCCTAATGATATGCCTTTGTCTACTTTGATTGAGAATAATAATGAATCTATGGATGTGAATTTTGTTGGTAGGAATAATTTTGGTAACAACGCGTATAGAGGAAACTTTAATCCTAGGCCGTATCCTAGTAATTCCTCTAATAATTATGGTAATTACTACAACAATTCCTACAGAAATTATAATAAGATGCCCTCTGATTTTGAATCTAATATTAAAGAATTTATTACTTCGCAAAATAATTTCAATGCTTTGATTGAAGAAAAATTGCTTAAGATTGATGAGTTGGCTAGGAACGTTGATAGAATTTCTCTTGATGTTAATTATTTGAAACTTAGATATATTCCACCTAAGCATGATATAAATGAGTCTCTCAAAGCCATGAGAATTTCCATTGATGAGTGCAAAGAAAGAACCGCTAGGATGCGTGCTAAGAAAGACTGCTTTATAAAAGCGTGTTCTTCTAGTTTCCATGATAATAAAGATGAGGATCTAAAGTTATTGACGTGTCCCCTATTAAATCTTTGTTTTGCAATATGAATCTTGATAATGATGGGACTGAATATGATCCACCTTTACCTAGACGGCGTTCCAAGAATTTGTCTTTAGATCTTGATGCTAAAATTGTTAAAAGTGGGATTGAAGAAGTCAAAATTTTAAATATTAATGAACCCACTATTTTGGATTTCAAGGAATTTAATTATGATAATTTCTCTTTGATAGATTGTATTTCCTTGTTGCAATCCAAGCTAAATTCTCCTCATGCTTATAGTCAAAATAAAGCTTTCACTAAACATATCGTTGATGCTTTGATGCAATCTTATGAAGAAAAACTTGAGTTGGAAGTTTCTATCCCTAGAAAACTTTATGATGAGTGGGAACCTACTATTAAAATTAAAATTAAATATCATGAATTCTATGCTTTTTGTGATTTGGGTGCTAGTGTTTCCACGATTCCAAAGACTTTGCGTGATTTGCTAGGTTTCCCTGATTTTGATGATTGCTATTTAAACTTGCACCTTGCAGATTCCACTATTAAGAAACCTATGGGAAGAATTAATGATGTTATTATTGTTGCAAATAGGAATTATGTGCCCGTGGATTTTATTGTTCTTGACATAGATTGCAATCCTTCATGTCCCATTATTCTTTGTAGACCTTTCCTTAGAACGACTGGTGCAATTATTGATATGAAGAAAGGAAATATTAGATTCCAATTCCCGTTAAGGAAAGGCATGGAACACTTTCCTAGAAATAAAATAAAATTACCTTATGAATTATGAGAGCCACTTATGGATTGCCTTCCAAAGATGGCAATACATAGATCTATCCTTGCTTTTATGCCTAGCTAGGGGCGTTAAACGATAACGCTTGTTGGGAGGCAACCCAATTTTATTTTTAATCCTTACTTTTTGATCCTGTTTAGAAATAAATAATTTATTTATCCTCTGTTTTGGTTGTGTTTTTTGTGTTTAATTAGTGTTTGTGCCAAGTAGAACCGTTGGGAAGAATTGGGGAAAGTCTTTTTAATCTTGCTGTAAAAAACAGAAACTTTAGTGCTCACGAGAATTGCTGCCATTTTTATTTGGAAAGCGATATTTAGTTAATTATTTTTGAAGATAATTAATAGATAAATTCCTCAAGCCTAGCAATTTATTTTAGAATTTTTGGGGTTCCAGATCTTGCGTCAGCTACAGATTACTACAGACTGTTCTGTTTTTTACAGATTCTGTTTTTCGTGTGTTGTTTGCTTATTTTAATGAATCTATGGCTAGTAAAATAGTTTATAAACCACAGGGAAGTTGGAATACAGTAGGTTTAACACCAATATAAATAAATAATGAGTTCATTACAGTACCTTGAAGTGGTGTTTTGTTTTCTTTCGCTAACGGAGCTCACGAGATTTTCTAATTTAAGTTTTGTGTTGTGAAGTTTTCAAGTTTTGGGTAAAGATTTGATGGATTATGGAACAAGGAGTGGCAAGAGCCTAAGCTTGGGGATGCCCATGGCACCCCCAAGATAATATAAGGACACCCAAAATCCAAAGCTTGGGGATGCCCCGGAAGGCATCCCCTCTTTCGTCTACTTCTATCGGTAACTTTACTTGGAGCTATATTTTTATTTACCACATGATAAGTGTTTTGCTTGGAGCGTATTGTATGATTTGAGTCTTTGCTTTTTAGTTTACCACAATAATCCTTGATGCACACACCTTTTTGAGAGAGACACTCATGATTCGGAAATTGTTAGAATACTCTATGTGCTTCACTTATATCTTTTGAGTTATATAGTTTGTGCTCTAGTGCTTCACTTATATCTTTTAGTGAATGGTGGTAGATTTGTTTTATACAAACCATTGTTCTCTCATGCTTCACTTAGATTATTTTGAGAGTGCTACAAAAAATCATGGTAATTTGCTTTAATTATTTTAGGCATTCAAGATTAATAATAAAATTTTCTTATGAGTGTGTTGAATACTATGAGAAGTTTGAAACTTGATAATTGTTTTGAGATATGGAGATGGTGATATTAGAGTCATGCTAGTTGAGTAGTTGTCAATTTGAGAAATGCTTGTGTTGAAGTTTGTGATTCCCGTAGCATGCACGTATGGTGAACCGTTATGTTAAGAAGTCGGAGCATGATGTATTTATTGATTGTCTTCCTTATGAGTGGCGGTCGGGGACGAGCGATGGTATTTTCCTACCAATCTATCCCCCTAGGATCATGTGCGTAGTATGTTGCTTCGATGACTAATAGATTTTTGCAATAAGTATGTGAGTTCTTTATGACTAATGTTGAGTCCATGGATTATAGGCACTCTCACCCTTCCACCATTGCTAGCCTCTCTAAATATCGCGCACCTTTCGCCGGTATCATACACCCACCATATACCTTCCTCAAAACAGCCACTATACATACCTATCATGGCATTTCCATAGCCATTCTGAGATATATTGCCATGCAACTTTCCACCGTTCCGTTTACTATGACACGCTCCATCCTTGTCATATTGCTTTGCATGATCATGTAGTTGACATTTTAGTTGTGGCAAAGCCACTATTCATAATTCTTTCATATAAGTAACTCATGCATCATTGCTATCCCGGTACATCGCCGGAGGCATTCATAAAGAGTCATACTTTATTCTAGTATCAAGTTGTAATCATTGAGTTGTAAATAAATAGAAGTGTGATGATCATCATTCATAGAGTATTGTCCCAAATAAAAAAAGGGGAAGGCCAAATAAAAAAAGAAGGCCCAAAAAAATATAAATAAAAAGGGGCAATACTACTATTCTTTTTCCACACTTGTGCTTCAAAGTAGCACCATGATCTTCATAATAGAGAGTCTCCTATGTTATCACTTTCATATACTAGTGGGAATTTTTCATTATAGAACTTGGCTTGTATATTCTAACGATGGGCTTCCTCAAAATGCCCTAGGTCTTCGCGAGAAAGCAAGTTGGATGCACACCCACTTAGTTTCTTTTTTGAGCTTTCATATACTTATAGCTCTAAGTGCATCCGTTGCATGGCAATCCCTACTCACTCACATTGATATCTATTGATGGGCATCTCCATAGCCCGTTGATACACCTAGTTGATGTGAGACTATCTTCTCCCTTTTTGTATTCTCCACAACCACCATTCTATTCCACCTATAGTTCTATGTCCATGGCTCACGCTCATGTATTGCGTGAAGATTGAAGAAGTTTGAGAACATTAAAAGTATGAAACAATTGCTTGGCTTGTCATCGGGGTTGTGCATGATTTGAATACTTTGTGTGGTGAAGATGGAGCATAGCCAGACTATATGATTTTGTAGGGATAACCTTCTTTGGCCATGATATTTTGAAGAGACATAATTGCTTAGTTAGTATGCTTGAAGTATTATTATTTCATTGCAATATTAAACTTTTGTCTTGAATCTTTCGGATCTGAATATTCATACCACAATTAAGAGAAATACATTGAAATTACGCCAAGTAGCATTCCACATCAAAAATTCTGTTTTTATCATTTACCTACTCGAGGACGAGCAGGAATTAAGCTTGGGGATGCTTGATACGTCTCAAACGTATCGATAATTTTTTATTGTTCCATGCTATATTACATTCTGTTTTGGACATTATTGGGGTTTATTATACACTTTTATATTATTTTTGGTACTAACCTATTAACCGGAGGCCCATCGCAGAATTGCTGTTTTTTTGCCAATTTTAGGGTTTCCCGGAAAAATAGTATCAAACGGAGTCCAAACGGAATGAAACCTTTGGGAACGTGATTTTTGGAACAAACACGATCCAGAGGACTTGGACCCTACGTCAAGACATCAACCAGGAGGCCACGAGGTAGGGGGTGCGCCTACCCCCCCCAGGCGCGCCCTCGACTCTCGTGGGCCCCCTGTTGCTCCACCGACGTACTCCTTCCTCCTATATATACCTATGTACCCCCAAACTACCAGATACGGAGCCAAAACCCTAATTCCACCGCCGTAACTTTCTGTATCCACGAGATCCCATCTTGGGGCCTGTTCCAGAGCTCCACTGGAGGGGGCATCGATCACGAAGGGCTTCTACATCAACACCATAGCCTCTCCGATGAAGTGTGAGTAGTTTACTTCAGACCTACGGGTCCATAGTTATTAGCTAGATGGCTTCTTCTCTCTTTTTGGATCTCAATACAAAGTTCTCCCCCTCTCTTATGGAGATCTATTTGATGTAATCTTCTTTTGTGGTGTGTTTGTTGAGATCGATGAATTGTGGGTTTATGATCATGTTTATCTATGAACAATATTTTAATCTTCTCTGAATTCTTTTATGTATGATTGGTTATCTTTGCAAGTCTCTTCGAATTATCAGTTTGGTTTGGCCACCTAGATTGATCTTTCTTGTAATGGGAGAAGTGCTTAGCTTTGGGTTCAATCTTGCGGTGTCCTTTCCTAGTGACAGTAGGGGCAGCAAGGCACGTATTGTATTGTTGCCATCGAGGATAACAAGATGGGGTTTTCATAATATTGCATGAGTTTATCCCTCTACATCATGTCATCTTGCTTAAAGCGTTACTCTGTTCTCTTGAACTTAATACTCTAGATGCATGCTAGATAGCGGTCGATGTGTGGAGTAATAGTAGTAGATGCAGGCAGGAGTCGGTCTACTTGTCTCGGACATGATGCCTATATACATGATCATACGTAGTTATTCTCATAACTATGCTCAATTCTGTCAATTGCTAAACAGTAATTTGTTTACCCATCGTGAATACTTATGCTCCTGAGAGAAGCCACTAGTGAAACCTATGGCCCCCGGGTCTATCTTCCATCATATTAATCTTCCAACACTTAGTTATTTTTATTGCCTTTTATTTTACTTTGCATCTTTATAACAAAAATACCAAAAATATTATCTTATCATATCTATCAGATCTCACTCTCGTAAGTGACCTTGTAGGGATTGACAACCCCTTATCGTGTTGGTTGCGAGGATTTATTTGTTTGTGTAGGTGCGAGGGACTCATGCGTGGCCTCCTACTGGATTGATACCTTGGTTCTCAAAAACTGAGCGGAAATACTTACACTAGTTTGCTGCATCACCCTTTCCTCTTCAAGGTAAAACCAATGCAAGTGCTCAAGAGGTAGCAGTTGTCCTCACCCAGCCCCCCCTCCGGTGGTTCTTGGCTCCAGTATTTTTCTTTTATTCCATAAATAATCTCCCAAAAAAATCGTGCCATTCCAAGAACTTTTATTTCTGCACAAAAACAACACCATGGTAGTTCTACTGAAAACAACGTCATTCTGAGTTAGTTTCATTCAAATCATGCAAATTAGAGTGCAAAACAAGAGGAAAAGCATTAGGAAAAGTAGATGCGATGGAGACGTATCACTACTACTGCGATCAGTATCAAACTATCATACTACTGTGCTACTGATCACTTTGCTGCAGATATTTGGTCTCCAGGTGCGGTTGATTTGACAATCAACTGCTAATACTTGCAAATATTGTTTGGCTCCCCTTGTGTGGAATCAATAAATTTGGTTGAATACTCTACCCTCGAAAACTATTGCAATCGCCTATACTTGTGGGTTATCAAGACCTTTTTCTAGTGCCGTTGGGGTGCATAGCTATATTTGTTGAGTCACTTGGGATTTATATCTGTTGATCATTATGGAGAATCTAGAAGATACCAGAACCACGATCATTCCCTCTAAGCTAAGGGGAGGTAAGGAATTGACATCTAGCTCTGCACTTGATTCAACTTCTGTTTTGAGTAAAGTTGCAACACCACCACATGCTATTAATCCTTATATGTCACAAGTAATTGATGATGCTACTTTTATTATTAATGATTCTTATGATGATGCTAGTACCTTGCTTGATAAGACTGTACCAGTAGGTGAATTTCTTGGTGAACAACTTGCTAGAGCTATGGAAATTGAGAATGCTCAAACTGCTGAAACTGATGAAATTATTGAAACTTAGAATTATGAAACACATATTAGACCTAGCTATAATAAATATGAATTGCCTGAAATACCCAAGGGTTATGTTATGGTTGGAGAGGCAGATAGAGACTTTCTTGGATGTAAGGATAGAGATGATCTTAAGAAATTACTATGCAAATTGAAAAAAACATCTTTGAATGCTAGAATGAAATATGATCCTAAGTTTGCTACTTCACCTATGTTTGTTACTGATAAGGATTATGAATTCTCCACCTACCAAGAGTTAATTACTTTGGTTGAATCTGATCATTTCCATGGTTATGAAACTGAAAGTATTGTGGCACATCTTACTAAATTAAATGATATAGCCACCCTATTTGCTTAGGAGGAAAAATTCACTATTACTGTATCCTTAAGTTATTACCTTTCTTACTAAAGGGTGATTCTAAGTCTTTGTACAATACTCTTTCTCCTAGTTGTGTGCGTAGTTCCCATGATATGATTTATTACTTGTAGCGACCAGACCTCAAATGGTCCAATATCTGTGCTCCAGTGTCATCCCTGGATCAATAATGCTGACACCGCACAGTACTTGAAGGATTTATAACAGAGTAGCAATCACACACTTATTACAACGAGTGTCTCAAAATAGAACTTATTACAATAAATATGGCTTAAGGCCATCTAATAACGATAACAGCGGAAGGCTTGGAAGATAAGTGAGTCCATCAACTCCAACGACATCACTGAGTATAGAACCACGACCTAAAGGCACCATACTCGTCGTCTGAGAAGTCTGCAACATGAACGTTTCAGCCCGAAACGGCTCAGCACATGGAATATGCTGGAAAGTAACACATAGAGAGCAATGAACAAAAATATGCTATACTACATGCATATATGGCTGGTGGAAAGCTCTATGGTTACAATTTTGCGTAAAGCCAATTTTTCCCTACTTCAAAGGAATAAATTTTATTTAACTATCATGGTAGTTGTTAAACATTGAGAGTGTAGACACCCTCTCAATCCCAATTAAACATCATCATTAAAAACCCAACAATATTAATTAGAGTAACATGATGAGATTCACATGATAATCCAAGTACTAGATACTCAAGTTTTCCATAGCCGGGGACACGGCTAACCATGATTAGTTTATACACTCTCCAGAGGTTTGCGCACTTTTCCCCACAAGACTCGATCTCCTCCGTTGGGGTTCTCGCACTACATGATGTTTGAGAAACGGATGATCGAGACATAGTCTTTTAGAAGCGCTAGCACCTTACGAACGGGTAGACCGTACCAACCTACATCCCCTACATCTGCTAGTCTACCACTGTAAGAGTTCGCATGACTTAGTCAACTATGCTAGAGCCCATAGTAGCTTGTGGATGCACACGGAAGTTTCTTGTTTGATAATCTCTTGATCCCTTTGAGCCTGGGTGGCGGTCCAAAAGAAAATCAGGCAATCGCTGGAATACCCAGGTGCCTCAATCCACCCAGATGTGTGTTTAAGTTGCCACCTTAGATAAACCATTCATTTAACAATCTCACATCTGACATGGATACACTCACCCAATCCACGTCTACTAGCATAGCATGGCAATATAAGCAAACGTAGAAGTAACTCCCAAAGGTTTGATAATGAAACAGGTAATAGGTACTACCTCATCTACTTCCCAAAACCCACAATTTAATTTGATCCTAATCATGCAATTGTTTGAGGATTGATCTAATGCAATAAAACTGGGTAGTAGGAGGTATGATCAAAGTGTTACTTGCCTTGCTGATGATCCGCGATACCTAGGGATTTGAAGTAGCAAGCGGCGCACTCCAGGTACTCTATCACAAACAAACAAGCATACAATAAGTACTCATCTAATGCACAGGTAAAACTAAAATAAGAGATCTAACCAGAAAGTTCAACTTAAGAACTTCGGTTAGCAAAAAGAATCAAATCGAACAAAGCAACGAAAGTCAAACAGCAAAAGAAACAAGCTTCGTTTACTAATCTAGATCTAAGTCAAATTTTACAGAGGCAAAAATTTGTTTGAGTTGGTTAAACGGAAAGAGGGTTTCGAGACGAAACTCCAGGCGCTTGAATCGCCTGATTCCGATAAACGAGCGAAAAGTTATACTATAACGAAAAATCGGATCAGAAATCGTGATCAGAAATAATCGCGGAAAGTCCAAGAAAAAGAAAAAAGACGAACAGATTAACGAATGAACGTTCGTTATTTGGATCGAAATGATGAACGCGTTCGTTAAAACGAACGAATGAGGAAACGCTCGCTAAATAAACTAAACCGGAAAAAAACCGATCTATCTAAAAAACAGATCTAAGAAAACCGAACGAAAACCGGTGAAAACTAACAGTTTTCTAAAAAAATTGGTGGCGGCATCGGAATCGACCTCGACGGCGGTGGCGAGGCTCCGGCGTGGGGCGGCGCGGCGCAGGGCGGTGGTGCGGCAAGGCGGCGGCGCGGCGCAGCGTCGGCGGTAGCGCACGGAGGCGGCGGCGGGGCTGGCTAGGGTTAGGGTTCCGGTGCGGGCGGCTGGGCTAACGGGCTCGGGGTCGGCGCTATATAAAGCCTGGCCGGAGGAGTCCGGGCTGAAACCGGCTCTAAGTCGGTTCGTATTTTTTTAAAATAATTTCACGCAGAAAAACAAAAAATAGAAATACTAAACGGACTCCAAAAATCCCGAATTAAATTTTCCCTGGCTTCTAAAATCAAGCCGCACAGGATGAACATTTATTTGCGTCCTAAATGCAATTTTGAAAAGCGTGCATTTTTTCAAAACTCAAATAAAATAGAAAATAAATCCAAAATAAAAACTTATTTCATTTTATTATTGAATCCTCAGTATTTCTTTATTTTGGGAAAGTCATTTTATTCCCTCTCATATTTTTGTAATAAAAATAATTGAAGAGAAAATAAATAAAATCAAATGATCCTATTTTCAAAATTTGAGAAAACTCAAATATGAAAATAATGAAATCCCCAACTCTCTCCGAGGGTCCTT
The DNA here is from genome assembly GCF_002162155.2 of Triticum dicoccoides. Lineage (NCBI taxonomy): Eukaryota > Viridiplantae > Streptophyta > Magnoliopsida > Poales > Poaceae > Triticum > Triticum dicoccoides. Next base: position 343,747,767 of record NC_041386.1, read on the forward strand.
GAGTTGCGTAGAATTTCTAGGATCAACCAAAATGCAATAAAATATGATATGCAATGATGATCTAATGTATAACATTCGAAATTGAAAATTTCGGATGTTACAAACCTACCCCCCTTAAGATGAATCTCGCCCTCAAAATTCGGGTTGGCTAGAAAATAGGTGAGGGTGGTCCTTTAGCAGATCTTCCTCTCGCTCCCAGGTGGCTTCATCCTCGGTGTGGTGGCTCCACTGAACTTTGCAAAACTTGATAACCTTGCTGCGGGTGACTCTGCTGGCATACACAAGAATCTTGACTGGTTTTTCCTCATAGGTCAAATCACTGTCCAACTGAATCGCTTCCAGCGGAACTGTATCTCTCAGCGGTATATCAGCCATCTCTGCGTGGCACTTCTTCAACTGGGAAACGTGGAACATGTCATGAACTCCGGACAATCCTTCGGGCAATTCCAACTTGTAGGCTACTTGTCCCATACGCTCCAAAGCCTTGTATGGTCCTACAAAACATGGCACTAATTTTCCCTTAACTCCAAAGCGCTTAACTCCACGAAGTGGAGATACTCGAAGATAAATTCGGTCTCCGACTTTGTAAACTGTCTCCTTTCGTATCGAATCAGCGTAGCTCTTCTGCCTGGACTGGGCTACCTTGAGCCTATTGCAAATCAATTTCACCTTCTATTCAGACTCCTTAATCAGATCCGGTCCAAACAACTGCCGGTCTCCAACTTCATCACACGACAATGGGGTCCTGCACCTCCTTCCGTAGAAGGCTTCGAAAGGGGCCATCTTCAAACTGGATTGATAACTATTGTCGTAAGAGAACTCTACGTATGGCAAATTGTCATCCCAACTAGATCCATAATCTAGCGCACAAGCTCTCAGCATATCCTCCAAAATCTGATTGACTCTCTCGGTGTGGCCATTTGTCTGCGGATGAAAAGCTGTATTGAACTCTAGCCTGGTACCCAAAGTTTCGTGCAACTGATTCCAGAACTTTGACATAAACCGGGTTCCTCTATATGATACAATGCTCCTTGGAACTCCATGCAGACATACGATCTTGGTCATGTATATCTTTGCCAACTTAGCACTGGTGTAGGTAGTCTTCACTTGGATGAAATAAGCTACCTTTGTCAAACGATCGACTACAACCCAAATCGAGTCATAGCCTAAACGAGTTCTGGGTAATCCCGTAATAAAATCCATGCCTAACTTATCCCACTTCCATTCGAGTATTGGCAATGGCCGTAACAATCATGCTGGCTTCTGATGCTCTGCCTTTACTCTCTGACATACATCACAAACTGCTACATACTCCGCAATATCCTTCTTCATTCCGGTCCACCAGAAGGTATCCTTCAAATCCAAATACATCTTGGTATTTCCTGGGTGAATTGAATATGGTGAATCATGGGCCCCTTGCAGAATTAACTTCCTGATCTCCGGGTCATTGGGCACATAAACACGGTCTTCAAACCATAAGGTATCGTGCTCATCCTCATGAAATCCTTTAGGTTTTCCTTTGCTCATTTTCTCTTTAATAGAAGCAATCTCCTTGTCAGTCTTCTGAGCTTCTCTGATCTTATCCATCAAACTAGACTGAATCTCCAATGCTCTACATAGCCTCTCGGAACTATCTCCAAACATAGCTCACGAAGATCCTCGGCTAACTCCTTCGGTAAATCTCCCGTCATTAGAGTGTTGACATGGTTTTTACGGCTCAACGCATCTGCTACTATGTTAGCCTTTCTGGGATGATAATGCAATCTCATATCATATTCCTTGATGAGCTCCAGTCATCTCCTTTGCCTGAGATTCAACTCCTTCTACGTGAAAATATACTTTAAACTCTTGTGATCCGTGTACACTTCACAATGGTTTCCAATGAGAAAATGTCTCTAAGTCTTTAATACATGCACTACGGCTGCTAAATCCAAATCATGTGTGGCATAATTCAACTCATGCGGCTTAAGTTGTCGTGAAGCATACGAAACAACTCTTCCTTCCTGCATAAGCACTGCTCCAAGTCCTTGACATGAAGCGTCGCAATACACCACATAATCCTTGTTCTGGTCCGGCAGAATCAACACTGGTGATGTAACCAAACATTTCTTCAACTCCTGGAAACTGGCCTCACATTCCTCAGTCCATTTGAACTTGGTATCCTTCTTCAACAACTCCGTCATAGGCTTCGCAATCTTCGAGAAATTTTCAATGAATCTCCGGTAGTATCCTGTGAGTCCAAGAAAACTCCGGATCTCTCCAACTGTTATTGGTGCTTCCCAATTTGTCACAGTGTCAACCTTGGTGGGATCTACTACTATACCTTCTCCGGATATAACGTGTTCGAAGAATCCAACTTCCTTCAACCAAAATTCCTAAACTTGGCATATAACTGATGTTCTCTGAGGTTCTCAAGTACCAAATGCAAATGCTCCTTATGCTCCTCTTCATTCTTCGAGTAAACTAAAATATCATCAATGAACACTATGTTGAACTTATCCAAAAACTCCATAAATACTTTGTTCATCATGTTCATAAAATATGCGGGTGTGTTAGTAAGTCCAAATGACACAACGGTGTACTCATACAGCCCATACCTGGTGGTAAAAGCTGTCTTAGTCATATCATGTTCTCGAATCTTCAAGTGATGGTATCCCGATCACAGATCGATATTGGAAAATACCTTAGCTCCTTGCAACCGGTCAAACAGATCATTGATCATCGGTAGTGGGTACTTGTTCTTGATTGTTACTTCGTTCAATCCTCGATAATCAACAACCATCCTTAACGATCCATCCTCTTTCTCCACTAAAAGTACTGGCGATCCCCAAGGCGAAGAACTTGGGCGAATATATCCTTTATCCAGTAACTCCTTAATCTGCTTCTTAATCTCGTCCAAATCTTTTGCGGGCATCCTGTATGGTCTCTTAGATATTGGCCCTGTGCCTGGCAAAAACTCAATTAAATACTTAATGTCTCTATCCGGTGGCATGCCTGGCAATTCCTCTGGATACACATCAGGGAAATCCTTTACCACTGGTACTTCCTCTTGCACAACTCCTGTTAACGAATTTACTTGAGTCCTCTTCGGCATATGCCAGGATACATACTTGATCCTTCGTCCTTCTGGGGTGGTGAGCAAAATCGACTTACTGGTGCCATCAATGTTTCCTCCATACAATGATAGCCAATCCATACACAGAATTACATCCAAACCTTGTGATTCCAAAATGATTAAATCTAAGGGAAATGCATGCCTACCTATACTCAATGGCACTTGAAAACATCATTTACTGGCCATGTACTCCGCTCCTGGTGAGCTTACTAACATAGGTGTTCTAAGAACTTTGGTGGGCAGGTTATACTTATCCATGAATTCCCTTGATATGTATGAATGCGATGTACCAGTATCAAAAAGAATGATTGCAGTAAAAGACTTAACCAAAACCTTACTGATTACTGCATCCGGCTGCTCTTCAACCTCCTCCACGTTAACGTGGTTCACCGGTCCCCTATTGAAAGGGTTCGGCTTCTTCCCAGAGCTTCCATTGCCATTCACATTCTGGGCTTCAGGACATTCATTGGCATAATGTGCGGTCTTCTGGCACTTAAAGCAAGTGACTTGGCTCAAGTCTCTCTTGGCTGGGGTTGATGGGTTGGTATGGTTCTGGCCATTGCTTCCTCCATGCCCATTACCATTCTTGGGGCCATTATGATTGTGCGAGCTACCTCCTCCATGGGTATGCTGAAAATGTCCTCCCGGTCTAGGGGTAAAACATGGCTTCTGCTGACCTCCAGAATTGTACTTCCCTTGTCCATAATTCCTCTTGCGGTTCTCAATTTGCTGCTGCTTCCCTTCAATCATAAGAGCATGATCTACCAACTCCTGGTAGTTGTTGAAGCTTGCTACCATCAACTGCCTGCTCAACTCATCATTCAGTCCTTCCAGAAACTTCTCCTACTTAGCTGCATCTGTAGCCATGTCATCTGGAGCATAACGTGCTAGCTTACTAAAGTCCTCCACATACTGGCCAACTGTCCGTCCTCCTCGGCGCAAGTTGCGAAACTCACGATTCTTCATGGCCATAGCTCCTGCTGAAACATGGGCAGTATGGAAAGCCTGGTGAAACTGGTCCCATGTGACAGTGTTGATAGGGAAAGTGGCTGTGAAATTCTCCCACCATGATGCTGCGGGTCCGTCAAGCTGATGTGCGGCAAACTTCACCTTTTCTGCATCTATGCATCCTGCCGTGGTCAACTCCCTAGCTGTCTTGCGGAGCCAATCATCTGCTACTATAGGCTCGGTGCTACTAGAGAACACCGACGGATTCAATCTAAGAAAACGGGCTAAGTGGTCAACATGTGGTGGTGGTGGTGGGTTGTTGTGGTTGTTCCGCTGATTCCAATTCTGGACTAGCAACTGCATCAACGTATTCTGCTGCTGGATCAACTGAGTGAGCTCCGATGGGAAGGTAAATCCGGGGTCACGTCTCGGAGGCATCTTATGGGTTTAGAAAAGATGAGATTTAAGAATAGAGAGGGGTCTACAGAGAAAACACTACCCATATGCACATGAGGCAAAAGCAAACATTTCACTTCATTCAATCAAACAAGGTCATACAATCGGTCTAACTATCGCAAAAGTGCTCGGACTACTATATTTACATGGTGGACTACTAGTACTAATGGGGTGGTCTACTAGAAATATTCTTCAGTTGCAGACTCCATGATATCTGCTCCAGCTTAATCAACATAGTCATCATCGCTATTGTCTGGGTCTGAGTCGGTGTCGTCGATGATGATGTAGTCTTCCGGGCGAATCTCCTTAGGTTCTTTGTCTTCTTCTACTGGTGTAGGGCCTCCCATAAATATTCCGATCTTGATTAGGTCGTCATTCTTCTTCACTAGTACTTCGGTTTCCTCTTCATAATCTTCACGTGTAGCCTTGAGTTCTTCCTCTAGTTCCTTGATTCTCGTCCTTGCCTTCTTCAGATCTATCATGTCCGCGCACATCTGGTTCTCCTGACATCGAATGTGTTGGTTCAGCTCCTGGATAAAAGCTGCAATTGATCTATCCTTCTTGGTGTTGATCATCTCCCAGTGCTCATCTCGGCACCCACACATCTAGTACATAGTATCCTTGAGATCATTACGGTAAACTTCTCCAATACGTCCCATGGCGATGTGAGCTGCCATGCTCTTTCCTAGACTCCAGGTTGTTGCATCAAAGGAAAACTCTATGGGCTCAGTGACTGGCATGAATGTCCTTCCTGGAACTTGAACTCGAATCATCCCGCGCTCCTCTTCCGGTAAAGTGGCGTTGTAGGTTCCAGTGAAGCTTGGTACTCCGATGTTCAGGTATCTAGCGACTTCCTTCAAATGACGTCCAAAGGGTGTATCTTCATCCGGTTGCGTGAACTTGTTCCTTGCATCCGCCATCCTAAAAGAGAAGAAAAGATGAGGAGTTAGAATGGGCTTTAGCTTAGTGGTCGTGTCCTACAGTCAGCGTGTGCTCTGATACCATCTTGTAGCGACCAGACTTCAAACGGTCCAATCTCTGTGCTCCAGTGTTATCCCTGGATCAGTAATGCTGACACCACACTGTACTTGAAGGATTTATAACAGAGTAGCAATCACGCACTTATTACAACGAGTGTCTCAAAAGAGAACTTAATACAATAAATATGGCTTAAGGCCATCTAATAACGATAACAGCGGAAGGCTTGTAAGATAAGTGAGTCCATCAACTCCAACGGCATCACTGAGTATAGAACCATGACCTAAAGGCACCTTACTCGTCGTCTGAGAAGTCTGCAACATGAACATTGCAGCCCGAAATGGGTCAGCACATGGAATATGCTGGCAAAGTAACACATAGAGAGCAATGAACAGAAATATGCTATACTACATGCATATATGGCTGGTGGAAAGCTCTATGGTTACAGTTTTGCGTAAAGCCAATTTTTCCCTACTTCAAAGGAATAAATTTTATTTAACTATCATGGTAGTTGTTAAACATTGAGAGTGTAGACACCCTCTCAATCCCAATTAAACATCATCATTAAAAACCCAACAATATCAATTAGAGTAACATGATGAGATTCGCATGATAATCCAAGTACTAGATACTCAAGCTGTCCATAACCGGGGACATGGCTAACCATGATTAGTTTATACACTCTGCAGAGGTTTGCGCACTTTTCCCCACAAGACTCGATCTCCTTCATTGGGGTTCTCGCACTACATGGTGTTTGAGAAACGGATGACCGAGACGTAGTCTTCCAGAAGCGCTAGCACCTTACGAACGGGTAGACCGTACCAACCTATATCCCCTACATCTGCTAGTCTACCACTGTAAGAGTTCGCACGACTTAGTCAACTATGCTAGAGCCCATAGTAGCTTGTGGCTGCACACGGAAGTTTCTAGTTTGAAAATCTCATGATCCCTTTGAGCCTGGGTGGTGGTCCAAAAGAAAAACAGGCAATCGCTGGAATACCCAGGTGCCTCAATCCACCCAGATGTGCGTTTAAGTTGCCATCTTAGATAAACCATTAATTTAAAAATCTCACATCTGTCATGGATACACTCACACAATCCACGTCTACTAGCATAGCATGGCAATATAAGCAAACGTAGAAGTAACTCCCAAAGGTTTGATAATGAAACAGGTAATAGGTACTGCCTCACCTACTTCCCCAAACCCACAATTTAATTTGATCCTAATCATGCAATTGTTTGAGGATTGATCTAATGCAATAAAACTGGGTAGTAGGAGGTATGATCAAAGTGTTACTTGCCTTGCTGATGATCCGCGAAACCTAGGGATTCGAAGTAGCAAGCGGCCCACTCCGGGTACTCTATCGCAAACAAACAAGCATACAATAAGTACTCATCTAATGCACAGGTAAAACTCAAATAAGAGATCTAACCAGAAAGTTCAACTTAAGAACTCCGGTTGGGAAAAAGAATCAAATCGAACGAAGCAACGAATGTCAAATGACGAAAGAAACAAGCTTCCTTTACTAATCTAGATCTAAGTCAAATTTTATAGAGGCAAAAACTTGTTTTAGTTGGTTAAACAGAAAGAGGGTTTCGAGACGAAACTCCAGGTGCTTGAATCACCTGATTCCAATAAACGAGCGAAAAGTTATACTAGAACGAAAAACGACAAACAGATTAATGAACAAATGTTCGTTATCTGGATCTAAACAATGAACGCGTTCATTAAAACGAACGAACGAGCGAACTCTCGCTAAATAAACAAAACCGGAAAAAACCGATCTATCTAAAAAAACAGATCTAAAAAAACAGAACGAAAACCGATAAAAACCAACGGTTTTCTAAAAAGACCGGCTGCGGCGGCGGAATCGACCTCGACGGCGGCGGCAAGGCTCCGGTGTCGGGCGCGGCGCGGGGAGTGGGGCGGCGCGGGGCGGCGGTACGGTGCGGCGTCGGCGATGGCGGTGGCGCTCGGCAGCGGCGGCGACGGCGTGGGGGTTGTCTAGGGTTAGGGTTCCGGTGCGGGCGGCTGGGCTAACGGGCTCGGGGTCAGCGCTATATAAAGCCCATCCGGAGGAGTCCGGGCCGAAACCGGCTCTAAGTCGGTTCGCGTTTTTTTAAATAATTTCACGCAGAAAAACAAACAAAAGAAATACTAAAACGGACTCCAAAAATCCCGAAATACATTTTTCCCGGCTTCTAAAATCAAGCCGCACAGGATGAACATTTATTTGGGGCCTAAATGCAATTTTGAAAAACACGCATTTTCCTAAATTCAAATAAAATAGCAAATACATCCAAAATAAAAACTTATTTGATTTTATTATTAAATCCACAATATTTTCTTTATTTTGGGAAAGTCATTTTATTCCCTCTCTCATATTTTTGTAATAGAAATAATTGAAGATAAAATAAATCAAATCAAATGATCCTATTTTCAAAATTTGAGAAAACTCAAATATGAAAATAATGAAATCCCCAACTCTCTCCGAGGGTCCTTGAGTTGCGTAGAATTTCTAGGATCAACCAAAGTGCAATAAAATATGATATGCAATGATGATCTAATGTATAACATTCCAAATTGAAAATTTGGGATGTTACATTACTTCTTTGAAAAATAATTTCCTTCTCATAAGAAACAAGCTGCCTTGCAGGAAATATTTAACTTTGTGCAAATTGAAGAAGAGAGTCTCCCACAAGCTTGGGGGAGGCTTCGCCAATTACTTAATGCTTTGCTTGATCATCCTATTAAGAAAAATGAAATACTTGATATCTTCTGTAATGTACTAACCAATGCTTCTAGGGACCACCTAGATAGTTGTGCTGGTTGTGTTTATGAGGGAATGAACTGTTGAACAAGCTGAGGAATTATTGAATAATATATTGAAGAATTATGATGATTGGACAGTTCATGAACCACCTCATAAACCCACTCCAGAGAATAGGGGTGTTTTATTTCTCAGTCCTGAATATATGCAAGAGGCAAAGAAATGGATGAAGGAAAAATTAAAGTTGAAGATGTTAACAATTTACCACATATTGAAGAGATACATGTTATCGACACACCACTACATGTGGTGGAGGTAAATTCTATTTAAAAGTTTGATGAAGGTGATATCCCTTATAATAAACCTCCTAGTCAATGCTTATATGAATTTGACAATTACATTAGGAAATAAGATCATTTCAATGCCTATGTTATGAAACAATTAAAGCAAAATTCTAATATGATAGTTCGCTTGAGTGACTTGTTATTTAGAATCACTAATGATGTTAGAGGAGTAGGAAAACATGCGTCCATGGTTCAAACTAAGTTAGAGCAAGGTTCTAAATCTCAAAGTGAGTTACTCGATGAAATGAACAATAATATGAATGATCATGCTGTTAGAGTAATGACTAGAGAAGGTAAAATGACTTAGGAGCCACTTTATCCTGAGGGACACCCTAAAATAATTGAACAAGACTCTCAAAGAACCAATGTTGATGCACCTTGTCCTTCTAAAAAGAAAAAGAAAAAGACAATGATAGGACTTTGCATACTTCTAGTGAACCTGAGGTGGAAAAACCTTCTAATGACAGTGATGTTTCTATTTCTAATGCTGAAACCCAATCTGATAATGAACATTCACCTACCAGTAATGATAATGACAATGATGATGTTCATGTAAATTCTCGACCAGATAATGATAAAGAACCAGACAATGTTGAAATAGAACCTATTGTTGATCTTGATAACCCAGCTTATAAGAATAAATGTTATGATAAAAGAGACTTTGTTTCTAGAAAACATGGTAAAGAAAGAGAGCCAAGGATTCAGAACCCCATGCCCTTCGCACCTAAACCTTCTAAGAAAAAAGACGAGGAAGAATTTGAACGCTTTGCTGAAATGCTTAGGCCAATCTTTCCGTGTACTCGTTTGACTGATATTTTGAAGATGGCCCTTATGCTAAATATATGAAAGGTATTGTCACTAATATAAAATACATGAAGCTGAAATCTCCACCATTCTTGCTAATTATTATTTTAAGGATGGAGTACCTAAGAAACTAGGAGATCTAGGAATACCAAATATACCATGTTCCATCGAAAGTAGTTATGTCAAAATTGCCTTGTGCGATTTAGGAGCTGGTGTTTGTGTTATGCCTTTCTCTTTATACAAAAGTCTGATTTGAATAAAGTCACACCCACTAAAATATCATCGCAAATGGCTGAAAATCAACTGCTATACTATCGGTGTCTATGAGGATGTGCCTGTTGTGGTTGCAAATGTTACTATCTTAACAGACTTTGTTATACTTGATATGCCTGAGGACGACAACATGTCGATTATCCTTGGTAGACCCTTTTTGAACACTGTAGGGCCTATTATTGATTGCAACAAAAGCAAATTCACTTTTCATATCAATGGTAATGAGCATACGGTGCACTTTTCGAAGAAACGATTCCAAGTGAATGGTATTAATGTTATTGAAAAATCTCCGACAATCACTATTGGGAGTTTTCATCTACCTCTATCTACTCCCAAAAAGAAATATGAAATGCTTATTGTTGGGGATGTGCATATCCACGTTGAGGTAACCTAGTGTTTAATGAAAGTTCTTCGGTTTCATGCTAACCGAAAGTGCATGACTGCAGGAATTGTGTGTGATGCATTAATCGCAAACGGTGATGTAAAAAACCGTCAAAATGATGCAAACGTTTGCGATGGAGATACATCAAACATGGTTCAGATTTTAGTTGCATGTGCAATGCAGGACATATGGGTTATCCATACAAACAGTGTTTGCGATGAGATAGAACAACAGAAACAGGCAGCCATTTCAAGGTGTGTGTGATATACGGCATATAGTTCGCTCAGATGAACTATTTGCTATTAGAGAATGCAACAGAAATGGTTAGCCAGATCGAGGTGTGTGTGATATATGGCATACGGTTCACTCGGATGAACTGTTTTCGAATAGGGAACACAACATAATTGGTTCAACTTAACAAGATGTGTGTAATATGTGGCATACAGTTCACAGAGGTGAACTATTTGCAATGAGCCAAAAAACAAACGATTTGTGTAAACAAGATGTGTGTGTTACGCGGAAAATAGCCCACTCAGATTAATTGTTTGCCATGAGCAAATATAACACAGGCGGTCACTACAGTTAATTCGTGTGCGATTCTATGTGCACTAAAAACTTTGAAAAATGCATACTAGTTGCTTGCGATAGCTAGGAGTATCTCACATGATGCGTGTGTGATTACTCATGTGCGATGGTTAGTAAGTTACACATACGTTTCCTTATGTTAACACATGTGCAGTAACACATGACACCGCATATGGTTGTCGGGTTGTGTGCTCATGTCTTCCCGCGCTCCAGTGAAGGCTTCCCGCGCTCTAGCGAAGGCTTCCCGCGCTCCAAAGGGGTGAATTGTAAAATCCCCAATCCCCACAGCAATGGCCGCCGGCGGTGACTCGCTAATGATCCACTAGCTAGCTAGTTACCCACACATACCGGCATACCCCCAACGGCGGACGACAGGATGGAGTTGCGCAACGGGAACAGGCGTCGGAGATCATAGTTTAGGTTAATTAATTATACCTGTAGAATTGGATGATTGTGGGTCTGGAGGTATAATTAATTAACATAATCCAAGATCAAATAACTCAAGCTTCCCCAATGAGATCATGCGCCGGCACCAACCGCTAGCAGAGTGCATGTGGAGGGACGCGAACCGAGCGAGACTTGGCGCCTAAACGGCGAGAAAAGCATGCAGAGGGATGCAACTCGAGGGCGCCTTAACGGCAAGCAGAGTGCGCGGAGGCATGCGAGTAGAGGGCGCCACGGCTGCCTAAATTGCGAGCAAGCACACGCATAATTATTGCATATAGCAGATGAGCATAGCCGGGAATAGCCGTCCAACAATATTATTTACGATGACATGCATTAATATATTCTCAGTTAAATCTAAGATCAAAATTTGGTAATACAAAAAACGAAGGGGGCCAATAAAGAATAGATCATGATAGAGGTAGTACCTATACGAACACAGACGCCCAGTATGAAATAAAATATGAGTCAAACCCTAGTTGAAAAGGGCAATCTAACTCCAGCTTACAAAAGGTACAAAAGCACAAGGATTTATTATTCATCAGGCTTACACATAGGGAAAATTTTGTTTTTGCCACTCTAGATTTTGCCAATTTTCCTTATACCATTCTAGATTTTGACATTTCACTTTTTCCACTCTTAGCTTTTCACAATTCTCACAATTGCCATTCCATGGCAAAAAATTTGGCAGTCACAATCATTATGCATAGAACATAATATTAGCTCTGAAAGTGTACTTTAAGATGATACTTAACTTATGCCCACAAATGAAAAATGCAAATTACAAAAGTGTACATGAATAATATATAGTACCTCAATAGGTGTGGAGGCAAACACCATCTTGAACCATTTAAACGGATCATAAATTGCACCCAAGGTCTCCAGTTTAGGCACAAAGACCACAATTATTTGTGAAGGTTATAACAATAATCAAGGAGCCACCTTTGAAGTGAAGGGGCATCTTCGATGATGAGATCATGTCCTTGAAAATGAATTCCAATGCTTTCAAGGTGAGGTGACTTTATTTTGAGACAAGCGATATGAATTCCATTTCCAAAAACAAGCATTAAACGCTCCAGGGCAAGGCAACTGGAGTGGACGATGTTGTGCAATGAGGCCTTTGACAGATGAACCAACACAAGCGTAAGTTTTTTCAATAGTGGGATTCGAAGCATTTGTACCAGATTGTCTGCTAGATGGCACCAGGTCAAGGTGGAGGTGTGGAGAGAGGAGGAAAAACATGAGTTGGGCATCAGTGGTGAGGGCACATATGCCGCTCTTGGTTGTAACCTATCGCTGTAGTAATGGTAGAACTCAAGCTGCTGGGGTTTCTCGAATTGACAGGATGTCAGCCCAGGTGGCCACTATGCAGGGTATGTTCAGTAGGTAGCATGCCAAGATGCATATGCGTTGAATGGAGCCTTGGTGGGAGGAGATCATGGCTCCGGGGAGTTCAGAATCATAATCGACAAATAGCCGACAATAGTCGAGATTAAGAGGCGCGGTGCGCCACAGAGTGCACCATCGAGAAGCGACGACTTGTGTGTGCCAGCCATCCTTGGTGGGGAGAAGGGAGATGATCTCCCCAAGGATGCCGTCTGGGAGATCGTTGATGCAGTCCGCCGGAGATTCTACTGGTCCCTCAGTTCCAGGGGCGTGGGTGTGCTTCTGGCCGTGCAGCCGGGTCCAAGATCTACATCCGGCGGCGACGCTAGCCGGAGCCTCATCCATGAACATACCAATCTGAAAGAAAAAATGGCAGAAACATACACGTAGGACATTCAAAATCAACTCTCAAGATCTGGAAGAAAAAAAGGCACAAACATATATATAGGACATTCAAAATCAATCCTAAAGATCTGCCCACGAATTATTAGCACACACTCTAACCTTAGTCGGATTATTAGCAAAAATCATGTGTACAGAACAAACGATTAATCACTAACCCTATATGGATAACATTCAAACAATCAATACACTACGTGCATCTAACGGATCTTAATTACTCTGATTTCATGGACTGAGAGAACATAACCATAGGATTTGTTTTCCAAAAAAAGTAGAGAGGGGGGAGTAACCAGGGAAAACACATGATATGTTTACTACACAAATGGGTATATAGATGACTAACCGGTTTTCCCTTGGAGTCGTAGTCGTTACCGTAGTTGCTGTTGACCTCCGGCTCCGGCTGGGAAGGGGGGCACGACGGCACCGGCAAAGTAAAGGTCGTGCTGCTGCCCATGCGAGACCTTGTCGTCGGCGACGACAACCTCTTTGCCCAGCTTCACGTGTTGCGCAGGTGCTTCACCAGCCCCGGCGTCGCGATGTCCTCTGATGGTGCGCTTCGGTGGCATCCTCATACACTCCAGAGTCCAGACGTTGGTGACCACTTTGGACCGGGGGTGCGGCCGCCTATTATGGCCGGTGGCTCGGGCGCGCCAATATTACGGACCAGTGGGAGCGAGGCGGGCAGCGGTCAAAGTCTGTCTCGCCTCCCATGAGCCTACGTGGCGGACTTCTGGCATTCCTACCATCATTTCACACAGCTACTCGCACCCCTCCTAGTGACACTGCACATCGAAAATGCCTCCCGTCAAATCACACACCTGCACGCATGCCTCCCAGTCTGCCTACGGGGCGGACTACTCGCAAGCGTCCCATCAACTCTCGCCTGCTCGTATGGCACACAGGGCGCGTGGCAGCATGTATATTTTTGTTTTTTTGATGATTCATTCTGCCGCTTTACTACTTAACCGAAGCATGGCATGGTCTAACACACACAGTCCAAATAAATAATCCGTATGAGATATTGGTTGCCAATTATTAACAATCTCCCGTTTGTAAGAAGATTATACAAAAAAGTGTCTCAAATTTGATGAAAAATACAATATCATAGTCTACTAGTGTCCATATATGACCCCACGATAAGTTTCATGAATTTCAACTAAGTTTTGGATTTACTGAATTTCAAAAATCAATATTCTCAATGTTTTTAAATCTCTTGCATGGGAGAAACATGCACCCAGGAACACACATATGATTTTGCAATCCTTTTTGGTGGAATGTAGCTCAAATTTGGGTTTTGCACATTAAATCCCTAGGAAATCAATGAATGTATGAAAACAGTCGAATGATGTCTGTTTAAAAAAAATTAAAGTGGCACTCCTTTGGTCACATGTTCATTGCAGAAAAAGTTTGACATGCCTTAGAGTGGCTGTGGTGGTGCGGGATGTGTGTGGAGGGGGAGGGGTCTGGCAGTACACAATGAGTCGTGAGCCTCCGTGTGGGATTAATGATCATTTCGTGAGTCATATATGCCACATCAAAGTCGTGAATTGGTTATTTAAAGCATTAAACAACCCTTTCATACATACATGTTTGGGCCACATGCTTGAATTGGTAATCCTCTCGGACACTCTCCCTCGTGCGGTTATCAGCAACGTGCCCATTCATTAACTCGCAAAGGTTTTCAGTTTCCACCAACAACGAGAGGCATTTGACCAAAAGGTGGATTAATCTTGGCATGTGTGTGGTGTGGATCATGGTGAGATTCCATATCGAAGTTCAGGCACATGCATACACATGAGTCCCTCCCACCGGCTTGAAGTGAGGGTGTAGGATCGAAAGTATGTCTAGAGGGGGGGGGGTGATTAGACTACTTGACCAAATAAAAACTTAACCTTTTCCCAATTTTAGTTCTTGGCAGATTTTAGCTATTTTAGGACAAGTCAAGCAATCATCACACAATTCAAGCAAGCATGCAAAGAGTATATTGGCAGCGGAAAGTAAAGCATGCAACTTGCAAGAATGTAAAGGGAAGGGTTTGGAGATTTCAAACGCAATTGGAGACACGGATGTTTTTCCCGTGGTTCGGATAGGTGGTGCTATCCTACATCCACGTTGATGGAGACTTCAACCCACGAAGGGTAACGGTTGCGCGAGTACACACAGGGCTCCACCCAAGGGTAACGGTTGCGCGAGTCCACACAGGGCTCCACCCACGAAGGGTCCACGAAGAAGCAACCACCCACAAAGGGTCCACGAAGAAGCAACCTTGTCTATCCCACCATGGCCATCGCCCACACAGGACTTGCCTCACTAGCGGTAGATCTTCATGAAGTAGGCGATCTCCTTGCCCTTACAAACTCCTTGGTTCAACTCCACAATCTTGTCGGAGGCTCCCAAGTGACACCTAGCCAATCTAGGAGACACCACTCTCCAAGAAGTAACAAATGGTGTATAGGTAATGAACTCCTTGCTCTTGTGCTTCAAATGATAGTCTCCCCAACACTCAACTCTCTCTCATAGGATTTGGATTTGGTGGAAAGCAGATTTGAGTGGGAAGCAACTTGGGAAGGCTAGAGATCAAGATTCATATGGTAGGAATGGAATGTCTTGGTCTCAACACATGAGTAGGTGGTTCTCTCTCAGAACATATGAGTTGGAATGGTGTACGTGTTCTGATTGCTCTCTTCTTGAATGAAGAGGGGGTGGAGGGGTATATATAGCCTCCACACAAAATCCAACCGTTACACACAGTTTTCCAATCTCGGTGGGACCGAATCAACAAACTCGGTCGGACCGAAAATGTAAACCTAGTGACCGTTAGAGATTTTCGGTGGGACTGACATGCAACTCGGTGGAACCGATATGGTTAGGGTTTGGGCATAACGTAATCTTGGTGAGACCGATTACACAAATTCGGTGAGACCGAATTTGGTAACTAGCTAACCAGAGAGTTGGTCAGGCAAACTCGGTGGGACCGATTTGCTCTTTTGGTGAGACCGAGTGGAACTCGGTGAGACCGAAAAGTTACAAAGGGGAAACACTGAGTTTACATTGCAATCTCAGTGGGACCGATTCGCTCTTTCGGTGAGACCGAAAAGTTATGAAAGGGAAACAGAGAGTTTGCAATCCCATCTCGGTGAGACCGAGATCCTTATCGATAGAACCGAATTGCTAGGGTTTGGCAGTGGATAATGACAAGTGAAACTCGGTGGCGCTGGATAGGAAGAATTGGTAGGACCAAGTTTGGCTTAGGGTTTAGGTCATATGTGGATATGGGAAAGTAGTTGAGGGTTTTGGAGCATATCACTAAGCACATGAAGCAAGAGGCTCATTAAGCAACACCTCATCCCTCCTTGATAGTATTGGCTTTTCCTATGGACTCAATGTGATCTTGGATCACTAAAATATAAAATGAAGATTCTTGAGCTTTTGAGCTTGAGCCAATCCTTTGTCCTTAGCATTTTGAGGGTTCCACTTTCACATCCATGCCATGCCAATCATTGAGCTTCCCTGAAATAATCATCTTGGAATAGCATTAGCTCAATGAGCTATATGTTGTTATGAATTACCAAAACCACCTAGGGATAGTTGCACTTTCAATCTCCCCCTTTTTGGTAATTGATGACAACATATAGATCAAAGCTTCGACAAATGATAATAAGCATGAAATATATCGTCGCTTTGAGAAGTATGTGATAAGTAAGAGCTCCCCCTAAATTTGTGCATATTTAAAATTTGCTTTGGACTGCAAATGCACAAGGAGTTAGAGTCATGGGTTACTCTTCCATGCCACATACATCTTGGTGGAGCGCTTAAAATGATAAGAATGAAATACAAGCACTCATCACCAAGAATAGTGAGTGATCACATAAGATAGATAAGATAATAGCATTAAGCAAGCATTAAGTGTAGCTTATGATCAAACACATGATCATCAATGTCTCACAAGCATAGTATCTCAAGCACTCAAAAGCAAACAAGTTTGAAAAACCACCAAATAAAGCAAGAGAGAAAAGCAACACTCTCTCTCTCGAAGCCTATGATCTATACATCTTCTCCCCCTTTGGCAACAAGTTACCAAAAAGTTCCTAGAAAATGCATAGCACTAGATCGACGCTCAGGCTTGATCTTCTGGTGGTGGTGGAGTCCGGATCAATCCAAGGACGAAGGCTTCAGTAGATGCTGAAGTACACGCTGGAGCTGGAGCTGAGGTAGATGCTGGAGCTGGTGGAACTGAGGCTGTAGCTGGTGCTGAAGTGGTGGCTCTAGTGTCAGCAACTGGCACGGCAGATGACCTCGGGCCTCGTGGCACTCTGGCAAAGGCATGAGTGGTAGTCCTGCCTCTCCTCTCCTGCATGTCCTCCTAGAGCTGCTCCACTGCAGACTGAACATCCGTTACTTTGACATCCAAGTCATAGAACTTTTGTTCCATGATTCTCTCTAGGCTCTGCTGATTCTGAGTGAGGGTGGCCAGACTTTGCTCAATCCTCAGCGTGGATGCAATCAAGTAACCAAGCTGCTCTTGTTTGGTCTTCAAGAAGTATTCAGATGCCTCCTCTTGAGTTGGCATCTTGGCAGCTTTCTTCTTCCTCGCCTTCTCCTTCTTTGCGTAAGCTTGTGCAGACGATGGCTCGTTCTCAGTCATGACAACTTGATTGTCCTCAAAATCTGGAAGGATGGGCAAATGTTCCTTGTCCAATAAATATATGCCCGTGCCCATCTTGGAGTTGATGAGCTCCTGAATTTGAGGGGCATACCCGCAACTCCTCTTCTGATCTGTTGTAGTCCTCTTGATTGTTTCCACTATGAGGCTCATCACCTTGAACTTCTGAGGCACATCAAACACATGTAGCAAGTTGATAGCATGGCCTCTGATCATCTTGTGATCTCCAGACTTGGGCAGTAAGGTGAGCCTTAGTATCCAATTGATCGTAGGCAGACCTAATAGAAGATAATGCACTGAGCCAAACTTGAAAGTATCAAGTGCTTCATTTGGGATCTCCTTGTACATATTGGACATTGAGTTGTGGTCCATCTTATTCTTGGCATATATGTCCATGTCATCATCATGCTCCTCTGGGGCATTAATCAACTTTGCCCATTCCTAAATAGTGGATTGGTACCTCGTACCCTCAGACATCCATATGATCCTCCCATCTGAATAAAAATGTGTTGTGGAGTAGAATTGCATGATCAGCTCCTCGTTCCACTTTGTGAGCTTCTGCCCAACAAGGTCAGCAACTCCACAAGCACTAAAGCTGTCATATACTCCCGGGTAGTGTTCCTCATTCTCCTTCATGTAGGTCCAGTCGACCCATCTCATATCACAGACTATGGGCTTCTTATCAAGCAAAACTGTTTCATAAAAATCTTGCTGCTCCTTGGTGTGGAACCTATAATCCACGGCAGTCCTTCTCCTTGAAGCATACGGGTCTGCTTCTCTCCACTTCCTCAGCCCTGAATCTCTCCTGAGCTTCATATCCTCAGCCATAGGATGAGCATCGTTGTGGTCTGGGATCTTGGGCTTTAGCTTTCTTGGGACATTCTCTTCCTCTTCTTCAGCAACAGTCTCAGGCACTGGGGCCTTGTTCTTCTCAGCTGCAGGAATGCTCCTTGTATTCCTCTTGGGTGCAGACTTGGAGGCAGCTTTGGGCTTAGATGCAGTAGCCCCTGACCTTATGGCATCACCCATCAGCTTGGGTGCCTTGGGTGCTGGTGCAGCTACCTCTTCTTCCTATTCCTCTTCCATGATGGAAGCTTTTCCTAGCACTCTGGCTACGGTCTTCTTGACCCTTTCCTTCCTCCTCTTGCCTTCTGCAGCAATTGGCTCTTGGGGAGTGGGCTTCTCAGTTGAGGCTCTTGCCTTTGACATGGGCTGCCTGCCTGCTGGCCTTTTGATCTTTAGGCCTGGCTTTGTGCCTTGAGCTGGCTCAACTCTCTTGGAAGTGGCCTCTTCCTCTGCCACATAGTCTTCATCTTCGGAGTCTAAAGTTCTCTTTTTCCTCTGTCTCGTGGCAGCCTTTGGCAAGTTGCTAGGGGTGCTCCTGCTTCCCTCATCTGAAGAGCTGGAGGGACTAGTGCCCTCACTCATGTGCACCTGCTGCTCTGACATGTTCTGGCTGTCACTTTGATCAGACATGCTGCAAACTGACTGCTGACCCTGTGAACAGATTATAGATGAGGTAGAAAGGATGAGCATCACAAAATGCAGAGATTTTTGCAAAAGAATGATCCAAAAACTTAGTTTTAGTTTCCCACTGAAATCATCTCGGATCTACCGATTTTCAAACTCGGTGATACCGAAGCAGTTTTGGAACCTAAACTAGTGAACTCGGTAGGACCGAGTCACAGTTCGGTGGCACCGAGACTGCTAGGGTTTCACAGAGTTCCAAAATCGGTCACACCGATAAGTAATTCTCGGTCAGACCGAGTCTCACTTGTGCAATGGCATAAGCCAAATCGGTGGGACCGAGTTTTTCAACTCGGTGGGTCCGAGATGGTTTCGGCGGAAACCTAAACCTGGAATTTTCAAATCAAACCTAATCTATGGGTTCATTGACTGGATAGAAGTTTATCAAACGTGGCTAGAATCAATATGATCACAATGTGCTAGGAATCGGATTGGGGAATAGCACAAAGATCGAGTCCATACCCTAGTTCAGCGGAGACTCGCTACGGCGGCAACGGTGGGGCAGAATTCCTGTTGACGGCGACAGAGACCAGTGACTGGAGGCGGCTGGCGGCGAGAAGAAGATCCGGAGAGCACAAAGGCACAACAGGCTATCGCGCGGGCAAAGGGGTTCGGAGAAATTTCCAAAATTTTGCCCGTGGCTATATATAGCCCGACCCTGTCGGTGTGACCGAGTGGAACAACTTGGTGGCACCGAGATTCATAACTGCGTGCAGTTACTGAAACTCGGTGTGACCGAAATGTTCAAATCGGTTGCACCGAGATCGAAAACCTAGATCAACTTAATGATCTCGGTAGGACCGAAAGTAGGGTATCGGTCAGACCGAGAATCATAAAGAGGTTTTGGAAGTTTAAGTCTATGACGAATCGGGGACTCCGAGCGCTCCTCACACAGAGTGGTTCGAATCTGACTTGATCAAATTTTGTGATGCAGCATGAATAGAGTTTGAGATGAGAAAAGCATAGATAGATAGAGGAGGTTCTTAGGCATTCTTGTCCATCCACTTGGCAAAAAGAAATAAAACCGAACAATCAAAACAACAAGTGGATGTCCTCGAATGAGTAAAATATGCAACCAGCATGCTCACACAATAAGATGGCAAATGAAATATGTGGCAAGGCATGCACAACCAATTCTAGCATCTATCAAGCAGTTTGCGATGACTAGGTCATCTATATATGAGTATATTGACTTAGGAGTCAAGTGAGAACACTTGATCATAGGTCATACTCATCGTTCAAGCTCAAGTGGGGTTACCACTTTTACATAAAGCATTGTTGTGTTCACATCTTTAGAGTTGCTTTATCTCAAGTCTTAGAGTAAAGCTCCCCCTAGATGTGATATCCCCCCTAAGAGGGATGAACTAACCTTGGGTTTTGTCGATGATGACTTCATGTAGATGTTGAAGATGTGGATGCTCAATGCTGATGTAGATCACTTGGAGCTATCCATTTGAGTGAATTGCAGTTTCAATACCTACATGGGTTAGTCCCACAAGGAACAAACAAGGATATCCATAGACATAGAGTGATGCACACACAAGATGATGTCCATGAAGACTTTTAGGTTACCTTGCCCCTTGTCTTACCAACGAGAGGGTTTGTGACTCCTTGTACTAGTGCAAGATGTGGAAGTTGATTGCACTTGTTCTCGCCAAAATGATAAGAGTGAAGTATGTTGGCGGAGTCACCCTCAAGAACTCTCTAGTTATTCTTCTTTTGGATTCACATCATCTTGATGGGAATCCTTGGAGTTGTAGTCGTACTTGATGAAGTGGAACTTCAAGTAGTCTTGGGAATCCACTTGACTAAGGTCTTGGGAGCTTCTTCAAATGCGTTGATTTCCTCTCGAAGCTTGTCCTTGCCTTTTTGCTTGTAGTCTTGTGGTGGAAGATCATCTTGAGCTTGTGTCCCCTTGAAAGAAGTATCATACTTCTCTTGTTGAGGGACACACTTTGTCTTGGGGTATTGATCTTCTTTCCACTCAACTCCATTGGCATTGACCTTTCGTTCAAAACCAACACCTTGATTCTTCCAGCGCATTCCTTGCTTGCGCACAATTTCCTTGAATTGCTTACTCCCGGCAAGGCTTTTGTACACTCCTTTCTCTATAATTCCCTTCAATAAACTATTTTCTTGCTCAAGTGTAACTTGGCTAATAGAATCATTAGTGAAATCAAGAGAACTACTAGAAGCAACAATATTGGATTCAGCATGATCATTGTTACTACTAGAGGAAGAATCTTTCTTGTTCTTGTTACGAGACTTGACTTGAGGCATGTAAGTACATAAGAGTAAACGCTTGGCAATGTAAGAAGAACTTTTCTTACAGAGATCATCATTGATTGCTTTTAGGAACTCATGCTCTTGCTCAAGATTGAGCTTTTCAAAGTGTAATTTCTCATGAGCTCTTAAAAGTTCTCGATGATCTTCGAAGATGGTTTCATGAGCTAACTTAAGAGTGTTTAGTTCTTTAGTTAGAGCCTCAATCTTCTCCTTATCATTGTCATTTGTTTTATCTTGATTAGCATGTTTAATTGACGTTTCATCATAGTATTCATCACTAGAGTTGTCAACAAGCAAATCATCTCCTAACAAGTCATGTTCATCATATTGAAATCAACATACTTGGGGTGTGTTACCTTAGGACCTTTGGCCATGAAGCATCTTCCAATTCCTTCATTTGGTGAGTCAAATATGTCGTAGGAGTTGGTTGACACAAGTGCTAGACCGGCAACACCTTCATCTTGAGTATATTCGGAGTCGGAGTGATAACTTCTCTCGGAGTGGCTGTCGGAGTCGGAGCCGGATACCCATTCACCAACATGAGCTTGATGTCTTTGTCTTGTGCAGCTTCTTGATGATTTTTCCTTCCTTTCCGAATCCTTGCTTCTCCGTGAGTATCTTCGTTCATAACGATCATCTCTACTCCTTCTCTCTCTTGGTGATGATTCTTTGCTTCTTCTTTTTGGAGAATCTTCTCTTCTCTTGTAGGGAGCCGTACACTCATTGGAGAAGTGTCCGGGTCTTCCACAGTTGTAGCAGTTTCGCTCTCGACTAGAAGATGTTTTGTCATTGTAGGACCTTGACTTGAAGCTTCTATCTTTGCTTCTACTTTTGTAGAACTTGTTGAAGTTCTTCACCATTAAGCTCAATTCTTCATTGAAGTCTTGTTTCTCACTCGACGATGTAGGGGCTTCACATGAGGCTTTATAGGCACCACTTGATTTGTTGTGAAGTTCCTCTTTATCCTTAAATGACATCTCATGAGCAACAATTCTTCCAATCACCTCCGTTGGCTTGAGATCTTTGTAATTGGGCATCATTTGGATCAATGTGCACACGGTATCATATTTTCCATCCAAGGCTCTTAGAATCTTCTTGATGATGAATCTATCGGTCATCTCTTCACTTCCTAAGCCGGCAATCTCATTTGTGATGAGAGCAAGCCTAGAGTACATTTCAGCGACACCTTCACCATCCTTCATCTTGAACTTGTCAAGTTGGCTTTGGAGCACATCCAACTTGGATTCCTTGACGGAGTCGGTACCTTCGTGCATATCAATCAAAGTGTCCCAAATTTCCTTTGCATTCTCAAGATGGCTGATTTTGTTGAATTCTTCGGGGCACAATCCATTGAAGAGAATATCACAAGCTTGAGCATTGTATTGCAACATCTTCAACTCATCCGCGGTAGCTTCACGGTTGTTCTCTCCCATCAAAGAAGTCACCTTGCAAACCAACACACACAATAGCCCAAACGGCGGGGTTATGTCCAAGAATATGCATTTTCATTTTATGCTTCCAACTAGCAAAATTAGTACCATCAAAGTAAGGACCTCTACGGTGATAATTTCCCTCACTAGACGCCATACTCTCCTAGGTTGTGAAACCAAGGCTATGCCACCAAAAGCTATGGAGATCAAAGCAAATGGAGACCAAAGCTCTGATACCACTTGTAGGATCGAAAGTATGTCTAGAGGGGGGGTGATTAGACTACTTGACCAAATAAAAACTTAACCTTTTCCCAATTTTAGTTGTTGGCATATTTTAGCTATTTTAGGACAAGTCAAGCAATCATCACACAATTCAAGCAAGCATGCAAAGAGTATATTGGCAGAGGAAAGTAAAGCATGCAACTTGCAAGAATGTAAAGGGAAGGGTTTGGAGATTTCAAACACAATTGGAGACACGGATGTTTTTCCCGTGGTTCGGATAGGTGGTGCTATCCTACATCCACGTTGATGGAGACTTCAACCCACGAAGGGTAACGGTTGCGCGAGTCCACACAGGGCTCCACCCAAGGGTAACGGTTGCGCGAGTCCACACAGGGCTCCACCCACGAAGGGTCCACGAAGAAGCAACCACCCACAAAGGGTCCACGAAGAAGCAACCTTGTCTATCCCACCATGGCCATCGCCCACACAGGACTTGCCTCACTAGCGGTAGATCTTCACGAAGTAGGCGATCTCCTTGCCCTTACAAACTCCTTGGTTCAACTCCACAATCTTGTCGGAGGCTCCCAAGTGACACCTAGCCAATCTAGGAGACACCACTCTCCAAGAAGTAACAAATGGTGTGTAGGTAATGAACTCCTTGCTCTTGTGCTTCAAATGATAGTCTCCCCAACACTCAACTCTCTCTCATAGGATTTGGATTTGGTGGAAAGAAGATTTGAGTGGAAAGCAACTTGGGAAGGCTAGAGATCAAGATTCATATGGTAGGAATGGAATGTCTTGGTCTCAACACATGAGTAGGTGGTTCTCTCTCAGAACATATGAGTTGGAATGGTGTATGTGTTCTGATTGCTCTCTTCTTGAATGAAGAGGGGGTGGAGGGGTATATATAGCCTCCACACAAAATCCAACCGTTACACACAGTTTTCCAATCTCGGTGGGACCGAATCAACAAACTCGATCGGACCGAAAATGTAAACCTAGTGACCGTTAGAGATTTTCGGTGGGACTGACATGCAACTCGGTGGAACCGATATGGTTAGGGTTTGGGCATAACGTAATCTCGGTGAGACCGATTACACAAATTCGGTGAGACCGAATTTGGTAATTAGCTAACCAGATACTTGGTCAGGCAAACTCGGTGGGACCGATTTGCTCTTTCGGTGAGACCGAATGGAACTCGATGAGACCGAAAAGTTACAAAGGGGAAACACTGAGTTTACATTGCAATCTCGGTGGGACCGATTCGCTCTTTCGATGAGACCGAAAAGTTACGAAAGGGAAACAGAGAGTTTGCAATCCCATCTCAGTGAGACCGAGATCCTTATCGGTAGAACCGAATTGCTAGGGTTTGGCAGTGGCTAATGACAAGTGAAACTCGGTGGCGCCGGATAGGAAGAATCGGTAGGACCGAGTTTGGCTTAGGGTTTAGGTCATATGTGGATATGGGAAAGTAGTTGAGGGTTTTGGAGCATATCACTAAGCACATGAAGCAAGAGGCTCATTAAGCAACACCTCATCCCTCCTTGATAGTATTGGCTTTTCCTATGGACTCAATGTGATCTTGGATCACTAAAATATAAAATGAAGAGTCTTCAGCTTTTGAGCTTGAGCCAATCCTTTGTCCTTAGCATTTTGAGGGTTCCACTTTCACATCCATGCCATGCCAATCATTGAGCTTCCCTGAAATAATCATCTTGGAATAGCATTAGCTCAATGAGCTATATGTTGTTATGAATTACCAAAACCACCTAGGGATAGTTGCACTTTCAGAGGGGGCTACGCATCGCGTGGTGTAGTGTGTTTCCGGTTTGTGAAGCATGTGCCACCTCAAAGTTGTGCATTGGGTATTCAAACATCACAAAACACACATGCACACGCATGCGGTGGTTTTGTCCTATGACACTCACTCGCGTGTGACTCTTTTTGTGGGCCCATGAGGCCATCGTCGATCAGTTGAACGTACAGAGAGAGGTTAATTTGACCAACAACGATGGTTCTTTTTTGGTTTGTGTTAGGTATATGCACGGTAGGAGTATGTACATGACAAAGAGGGGGAAACATGAATACTCTATATATATATGTGTGTGTACGTCATAACCTCGCTCCATGTGGGGACATTCCGGTTCATGAGGCAGGTGCCACATCAAAGTTGTACATTGCTATTCAAACATCTCGCAATACCATGAAGGCGGTGGTTGCCCTATAGGAACTCACACGCGTGTGGCGCTTCCATCTATGGGCAAGCGAGGTTATCCTTCATCACTTTGACCCAACGAGAGAGAGGTTAATTTGACCATCAAGGAATGATTATTTTTTGGTTTGTGCTATACATTAGAAGTACATACATACCACGCGTCGAATGGGGGCGTACATGTAGCACATACCACACATCATGAACCTCGCTCTTTGTGGAAAATTTTGGTTTCCTATATATGTGGTGCCACATCAAAGTTGTGCATTGCGTATTCAGACATCACACAAACACCTCTTTGGGCCACATGTAGACAGTGGTACATAGTCCTATATAGGATGCTCACTCGCATGCGACGTACGCTTCGCTTTCTGTAGGCCCGCGAGTTCGTTGTCCATCACTTTGACACAATGAGAGAGAGGTATGTTTGACGAAGAAGGAGGATCAATTCTTTTAGGTCTATGTTACTAGGTGTATAGTACGTGTCAAGGGGGGGGGGGTTGACCAGCATATATATACTAGGTGTTACATGAACCTCACTCTGTGTGGGGACTATGTAATTTTTGAGGAAAATGCCACATCAAAGTTGTGCATTATGTATTTAAAACATCAAAACCACACACCTCTACATATATATGTTCTGGCACATAGGCAAGCAATGCTTCTTGTCCTATGGCACTCACTCACGCGGTTATCGGTGATGCTTTGAGCTGTCGGCCCGCTTGGTCTATCACTTTCGCCGACAGCGAGAGAGGTTAATTAAGTTGACTTATTAGGGGGATTAATT
>NC_041386.1:343774142-343792730 GCF_002162155.2 Triticum dicoccoides
ATATATATATATATATATATATATATATATATATATATATATATATATATATATATATATATATAGTAGCGCATGTGTACATGAATCCATCCCGCTGGATCGAAGGGGGGGCGAGCACACGACACGTCACGAACCTCTTGCTCTGTGTGGGGACCTCTGTGATTTTCAACGCATGCACCACATCAATGGTGTGCATTGGGATGGGTATTCAACGCATATGCATGCATCACACACCTCCATAAATATGTTCGAGAAACACAGATGCAATGGTTGTCTTTGGACACACTCTCACTCGCTTTGTTATGTGCGGGAAGCCTATATATATTTGTGGGACCGCTTGGATGTCCATCATTTCGACCAACAACGAGAAAGGTTACCAGGGTGGATTCTTCTTCTTTGCTCTGAGTTACCGTATAGTAGGTCGATCATTCCAAGCCTAATTAAGTTTGAGTGCATGTAACACGCATCGTGAATCCTCGCTTAGTGTGGGGAATATACGGTTCCAAAGCATGGTGCCACATCAAATTTGTGCATTGGGTATTCAAACACCACACACACCACTTCCATATACATACTTGGGCCAAATGCACAGAGTGGGTTTGTCTTCATACAGTACTCCCTCGCATGGTTATCAGCGACAAGCTAGCCCATTTTGCGGGGCTGATACAGTCATACCCATCACTCCTTCCATACAGGGGATTGTACTACGGCCATTACAGCCGAAGCACAAAGTGGCCTAGTCAAGCCGCACAATTCATCGGCCATTAAGCCGCCGGTCTCCATTAAATGGAACCAACCTGTCCCGGAGCAGGATTAGCAGTTCAGCCTCTGTCGTTTGCCTCACAATCACGCGAAGTTTATACCGCGCATGCATAATTATGCACTCAAAATACCCTGGCCATCGATGGAGGCACAATACGAGCAAGCCTACAAGCACTCCCATTTCCTCTTTTTTATTTCTAACTATTTCTTTTTATCTTATCGCAGGTGACGCAAAATATTGGTCACCTCACAGACTCTTTCGGAGTTCAGCTTCATACACTTACCCCAAGGTTGTTCCTATTAAAGGAATCCTTTAACCGAGGCAAGGCGTCGCAGATGTGCGACAGGAGGTCCAAATAATTGTGTAGACTGCACTCTCTATTTTCGAGCCTGTAAAGTGCCTTCGCCCTCAGCCTTCGACCACCGGCATGTCAAATAGCCAGGGTCGCGGCATTATTATTTATAAAATGGCAATTGACATATCGATCATATCCCAACGAACATAATCCATACCCAGTATTCGCTTTTTCCCTGAAAAAGTTGAATTTCTCCGGTTGTTTCACACTCGCACCTCGGCACGGGTTGCCACGGGCTCGATATGGGAACAAATGAATTACCGACAAGTCTGAACAGCTTTATAGCACACTTCGGCGTCATGAGTTTGGCCTTATATGCATCAGCTCCGAATCATGTCTTTGGTCAATAGTTGGGTTGCCCGACTCCTGTGCTTACTACCTTACGTTTCGCTATATCAGCTAGGGTAGTAAAGGGAGAACTACTGCGTTGTGTCTCGGTTTATCTGGATGATCACCTCAGTAGAGAAAGCCTAAAACTAACTATCATGATGCGGCGAGAGCTGGTTAACCACACAATGACTTATTAGAATCTTTCGTGATTCCTACTGTATTGCACGAAGGACCATTCTTCTGGTCACTCATGTAACACACCATATTCGGATGACTGCGTACATACCAGGGGCTATATCGTAGACCTACTATCAAACTCCTAAGGCTAAGTGAAAGTGCTAAAGCCCTATAGTCCGATTGCCTAGTTCACCGCATTGACACCTCCTTCATGGACCAAAATGTTGGATCAAGAGTGATCAAGTGATTTTCTGAACACCCTCGTATTTTCTGCGAGGGGGCTGAAGCCGACGACTGGAAAACTTTCAGATTATACAAAAATGGCCGCACAGGAGGAGCCATAATTTCTTGGCATAATCTTAAAACACAATAATATTATTTTTACAATCTCAATACATTTCACTCAAACATCATCTCTTTCGAACACTAGCCCTCTATCAAGAGGACACCCTCTAAAACATCATCAAAATAATACTCTGGTGTGTGATGCTCCTTGCCCTCGGGTGCACTTTTCACTTCAACATCGGTGGCCTTCATCTCCGCCCAGTACATCTTCGCACAGGCAAGGGCCATCCGTGCACCTTCAATGCATGTGGACCGCTTAACAACGTCAATACATGGCACCGCATCACCTAGTCGCCATGCCAAACCGAAATAACTCTTCGGAATTGGCTCAGTTGGCCACAGCCGGAATATGATGTCCTTCATGGCAGAGCTGGATATCTTGTGGAGCTCGGCCCACTGGGCCATCTATTCGTTCAGTAATAGGGGCTCTTTGGCATGCTGAATTGTGACCAAAAAAGCTTCTCCATTGCATGCCCTTCATGCGCTTCGTAAAACTACGCCGCATCGGAGGCACTCTTCGGCAAGTCCAAAAAGGCACCTGGAGAGCTCCACATTTGATTAAGCGGGGCATACTTAGGATCGCCGAACTTAGTCCGCAATAAGAAAGGCTTACCGGCCGCTATATATCTCCCTAGCTTGCCGAATCTCTTCCCGAGCCGCTAAAGACTCGGATCGTGCTTCCCTTGCCTCTTGTAATGCCTTGTCAAGATCGACTGTTTTGGCCTTGTTATCCTTCACGAGGAATTTCAATTGAAAAGTGGCTTCCTTCAAATCGAACGCCATAGTGGCCATTCTCTCCTCACACTGACGCTGCGCAGCTTGTCCGGCTTCTAATTCATCAGGTCCCTTCTTGGCAGCCACATTGCTTATTCGGGCTTGCTCCTTGGCTCGGGCAAGTTCAGCCCGGAGGGTCTCCGCCGCGGCAGCACTATCTTCGGATACGCATGTCTTAGAACATAATTATAGCTTTGTGCCTGTGTTACTATACATATTGTAACACATACCTTGCGTCTCGTCGAGTCGCCCGTTAATAAGCATGATGTCGTTATATGCCACATCAAGCTTATGCTCCAGACCTACAACCTCCGTAGCGTGTGCAGTCATCATGGAGGTACCAGCCTGTGTTTCGAGTCATTAGATTACTACCTGAGGACATCTTTTTCGATCCTCTGATTGCCTACCTTTGGGCGCCAACCAGAGTCTCAGGGGCTACTATCTATACACAGGTGCATTTTTGCATATAAAGCACAATTGAACATTACATACTTCAAAGCCTCTTAGTAGGCTCATGAAGGCTTCATTCAATCCACTTTTCGCGGACAGAATCCTCTCGACCACCGTACCCATCAAGGTACGATGATCATCTGAGATTGACGAACACCGTAACATGTCCGTCAGTGTATCTGGCGCATTTGGATTCTTGGAAGCAGCTGTGGCAGTACAGACTCCCTTCGACAGGGTAGGTTTTCTCGACCCTAGGGTCGTCTCCGGCTGTAAACCGGATAGTCTAGAGCCTTCATTGTTAACCCCTGTAGGGACTTCACACATCGGACTCCGAGCGACCGAAGTTTCACCTTGGGGCGCTGGCTCTATAAGCCCCCGATCGAGAGAGACCCTTTGGGAGGACACCTCGACGTCGTCTGCCCTATTGGGCAAGGAAGCTGGTGGAGGCGTTTCTCTTTCCATCATCTCGGGTAAAAGGTCCCACGAGGAGGAGGATTGTTGAGGAAGACTATGTGCCGGACTACAAAACACATATTCTAGATGTTACCTTTGCAAGGAGAAAAGGAACGGGGTATGTTTAAAATATCCGTTTTCACTTACAATTTGGCTGGAGGCTTGTCCTCACGAAGGGATTGTGCACAACAACACCTTCTGAGTCTGAACCGCCCAACAGAGGCGTTTTGCCCCGCTTAGGAGCCCTCACCTCCCGATTCTCGGAGGTGGCCCTTTTCTTACCATGGGAAGAAGGGATGTCAGTTTCTCCTTCCCTTCTGTCTTTGGAAGAGGTAGCCCTAGTCTCCCCAGACACAGTGTGTGGTTTGTTTCCAAGATGGAAGCCGCCTTTGGCTCCCCCGCTCTTCTCGTTCTCGTCCTCCACCGACGCCAGGTATGGCATCGGGACCAGCATCCTTGCTAGTATGTGACTAGCTGAGTCTTCGGGAAGAGGATCCAAACACATGATTCACTCCGCCAACCCTGGAAGAAGATGGTTTTCTCAGCACCTTATCATAAGATGCGAATCCAAGTTGTGTTCAAGAATCAAGTGCTTACCGAGGTATCCGGATGGTTGCAGTCAAGGCCGATGTCTTCTGTAGTGTCCGACCACTATTTTCGTTTCCCG
Source organism: Triticum dicoccoides (assembly GCF_002162155.2). NCBI lineage: Eukaryota > Viridiplantae > Streptophyta > Magnoliopsida > Poales > Poaceae > Triticum > Triticum dicoccoides. The sequence goes on from NC_041386.1 coordinate 343,778,457, forward strand.
AAAAATAACTTACACATTCCTTTATGCATCGCACCGAAGAAGTGCTGAAGGGTTCATGGTCCTTCTGGATTAAACTCCCACATACGTAGAGGCCGCCTTTGGAATGGGAGGACCCGGCGGACAAGCATTACTTGAATCACGTCAATGAGTTTGGTGTTCTTCTCAAGGAGACACCAGATGCGGCTCTATAGAGTCTGCACCTCATCAGTTGATCCCCAGTCCAACCCTTATTGACCCACGATGCGAGTTGAATTGGAGGGCCAGATTAGAACGTGGGTGTAGCCGCCCATTTGGTGCCGCGGGGTTCAGTGATGTAAAACCACTCCCGCTGCCATAAGTCGATGGATTCCGTGAAGGAGCCTTTTAGCCAGGTAGCATTGATAAGTTTGCCCACTGTGGCACCACCGCACTCTGCTTGTCCCCTGTCGATTACCCTCGGATTTACATTAAAGGTCTTAAGCCATAAGCCAAAGTGTGGGGGGATACGGAGGAAAGCTTCGCACATGATAATGAACGACGAGATGTGAAGGAAGGAGTCCGAAGTTAGATCGCGAAAATCTAGCCCGTAATGGAACATAAGCCCTCGAACAAAGGGGTGGAGGGCGAACCCTAGCCCTCGGAGGAAGTGGGAGATGAATACGACCCTCTCGCTAGATCTGGGAGTAGGAATAACCTACCCTTGAGCAGGAAGCCTGTGAGGTGTTTCCGCGGTCAGGTATCTGGCTGCCCGAAGCTTCACGATGTCCTCCTCTATGACAGAGGAAGGCACCCACCGACCTTGAGGACTGGGGCCGGCCATGATTGGGAAGCTTGAGACAATCGAAACCTTGAGCGCTGGAGCTCGAGGTTGGAGAAGATGAGGGAAGGGTTGGAATAAAGAAGCTAGACGGGCCCTAGTCCCTTTATAAATGCGATAAATATCAAAACACCTCCTCCTCGACCTCGAAACCTGCCAATTCTTAAGGAATCAGGCCAACCAGACGGTTGGGATACCCACGCCCGTGTTGATGAGAATCCCACAATAAGGGAAATGATCTCTGCTTTGACAAGACATGCCAATGAAACCGCGTGTCGGAACATGGAACGACGAGCGAAGAAGAAAAAAATGACGGTCCGATATAATAACCAGGTGGTGTCGCTATATCACGTCACAGAAAAGTTGTCAGCAGATTGGACTCGCAAAATATTGTTTCCTCTATGGTGGTGTGTGGTATTTGTTTTGCAAAGCTGAATACGTTCTTTGAGTCCGAACACTATGTCAGAGTGTTTGGAGAAGGAACCCGCCTTGCAATGCCGAAGACAATCTGCGCGCCGGGCACCTCGCCATTGAACCCTGGTTCAGGGGCTACTGAGGGAGTCCTGGATTAGGGGGTCCTCGGGCGTCCGGACTATGGTACATGGGCCGGACTGATGGAGTGTGAAGATGCAAGACCGAAGACTCCCACCCGTGTTCGGATGGGACTCTCCTTGGCGTGGAAGGCAAGCTTGGCGACCAAATATGAATATTCCTTTCACTATAACCGACTTTATGTAACCCTAGATCCCTCTGGTGTCTAGATAAACCGGGGGGGGTCGATCCTTAGAGAGGACAATCATAATCAGATAGGCTAGACTTCTAGGGTTTAGCCATAACGATCTTGTGGTAGATCAACTCTTGTAACCTCTATACTCATCAATATTAATCTAGCAGGACGTAGGGTTTTACCGCCATCGAGATGGCCCAAACCTGGGTAAACATTGTGTTCCCTATGTCCTGGTACAATCAACCTCAGATGCACAGTTCGGGACCCCCTACCCGAGATCTGCCAGTCTTGACACCGACAGTGAGCGAGGGGGTCAGCGGGATCAGGACGACACGCGAAAGTCATCCACGCGTCCAGGGGCTTGTTGGCAAGCAGTAGGTGGCCGCACGAGTGCCAGCGCACGGCGAGCACGCGCCCTGTCCGACTGGCAGGAGGAGGGAGACGACTGGCACTGGGGCAGTCGGCTGGGCCGACACAGTGCCATGCCAGTAAGTGGCCCAGGTAAGGGTTTTCCCCTTTCTGTTTCTTTTTCCATTTTCTATTTTTCTATTCTTGTTTAAAATAAATACTAAACCATTTCATAAAATTCTGGAAATAACTATGGGTGCTTTTTGAAATATTCCAGTGACCCTTAACAATTTCCAACATTTTTGGAGCGTCTAAAATATATATAGCATTCAAATAGCTCCAATTCAAATATGATTGAATTAATTCAAAGTCCAAATATGTCCTGCAAAAATGTGAACCATTTTTGGTAGATGCTTCCACCTTTATCTAGAAATGATGAACATTTTTAAAGGGCATTTTGAAATCATTGAAAACGATTTTAGTTGAACCTATTTGGATTCCTTTTGATGCTAGGGTTTGAAAATCCCCATTTCAAATTTCCATGAAAGTTAAACATGAAGCAAGCAAGATGCAAACACTAGGCAGCACCAGAACTAGGGATGTGACAACTCGCCCCCACTAAACAAGAATCTCATCCCGAGATTAAAGTATAGGGTAAAAGGAAGAGGGGGCTCGAACTATCATCATCTTAATGATTCAACTGCCCTTCTCAAAGATGTTCATTATTGCATCATGTTGATCTTTGACATCTTTGCCTTCGAGATCTTTATCCATCATGATGACAACAAAAAGAAACTCTACTGGAATTGATCTTTTCGAGGATCGAGTTATTCAAGATCAACTAGTGGAATGAGATGTTGAAAAATCTCTTGAGCTGAAACACAAAACACACAGCAAGAGGGGTGGAAGGAGACATATCGCGATGGCTCAATTTGTTAGGGAGCAATTCCACGCTGGAGTAGGATGGTGTATGGCTTCAGAGTAGCAAGAAGATAATTGCCATGGTTCCATAACGGGGCACCTTACAGGAGGTGACTCATAGGATGATTCCCTAAAGTGGCAAAAATAATAACTTTTGATATAGAGATCATTGGAACTCCCTATACCCGGCTAGGGAAATTCGCAACCGACCGTTTGAAGAAGTCGGAAAGAATGGCATACTCAGACATAATGGATGTTGTGGATTACCTTGTTGAAAACAATGCAATGGATGGTTTTTGCTTATCATAGGAAATGGATGGGACCCTTGGTAGGACCACTTTTGAAGATGATCCTGAGCAGCAATTGCTGAGAAGGAAGCCCATAGTGAAATGGCACAAAGACGGGTGCAAGCTGGGAACAAAATGCAAATGATGGGAATGTTCCAACCATCATATCTGCCCGAGATTCAGATCTGGTTAGTAATAGGATACTTCAAACTCAACATGTCTGCAAAAGAAAGTTTGCAACGCAATTCGATGAGATGACATTGCGAGATTCTCGGGGGATGAACTACGGAAGCAAGCTCCAAAACATGAGCTGGTTCTGCTACACACCTATGAACGCGCTGTCTGATACAAGCATGACCACGTAGTAGTCTTACAACAAAACACTACCGAGTTCTGGTTGGGAACCATTGTCGAGGATATCGGAGTCTTGTGCATGATCTAGAATTAACACAACAGACTCCTTTTCCTTGAGCAAATCAATTAGTGGCTTGGTATGCTAGGGAATACATATGGAGTAGAGGTAATTAATCTACCAAACCATAGAATACATTCGCACATGCATAACTGACTTGGGATGGTACCAGAGGAAACAAAAACAATCTTTCTCGAACTCACACCGACAAGTTGCACAAAATGCACATGAATTCGAGCAAGTCACTTCTTCCATCCAAGCCTAAGCTTCACGAATGAAACACGAAGGCATTGCTTACAAAGTTTCCAACACTAGGTTGATGTTCAACATGAATCATGGAGGAGACAAAATGCTGCTGATGGGCTCAAAAACAACTCATCGGAATTTTCCATATCACTGGAATTCCACCATTATGTGAACAATGTGATAGTATTGGTCAGACCAAAATATGTAATGGTGTATGCTCGAGGAACAACCACGAGTAAGACAACATTGCGAATATTGTTGGTTCTAACTTGATTTGACGATAACCCACACTCAAATCAAGGTTTCGACAAGACGATAGATTCAACAACCGACCACGAGGAACAGTCGATGAAGATATCATCTCTCTTCAACACACACACACACACAAGCATATCCCTTGAAATGAACTAAGCTAGGAAAGCTTTTATCTTCCAACTCTCCAAGTTGTTGTTTGGCTTAACCAACTAGCTCACAGGAATCCAACACAGATTCTTGTAGAAGGGGTGGTTACAAGAAACCAACTTGATCACGAACTCAACATAGCGGTCAGGTGACAAGCTGGTAACACTTCCGAGAAGATATTCGGAAAATCACAAACCACCGATATGTTACTAAGCTCGAGAACAATCTTGATTTCAGGGAAAAACGATGTGATCAAGAGAGTAATGGATTGACACAATCCTATCTCATTGATCGAGGAGTGCACCAGGGAAAATGGACTAGGTCGCACGATAAATCTTAGGATGATGATTCAATAACCAACATGCTAAGGATGAGAGTATTGTCCATTAACTACCAAGCAACGGAGTTGCTAGCAGTATTGATTTCACACATCACAATTCACTTGTCGGTATTCTAGTTACAATAATATGGAGACCGAGGAATGAACGATGATGGCGAGAGGTATCACTGTATCAAGAGTTCATAGGAGGTGGTGCAATTCCAATGACATTCTTGACATAAAGATGGTAATACCCCAAGGTAGAAAAGAACAAAATATGGATTGGCATCTTGATCTGCGGGATACAACTGCTTTGACCCAATCCTGGATATGGATGAGGTACTGGAGTTTGTTTCTCCTAGTCATTCTGAGATAGAATGGCTTGGCGGACCACAAGAATAATAGGAATCAATGAGCAAGAATGCACACATATTCTTGACTATCAATTGATAGATGATGGTCGAAATACAGTTGAGGAGGGACAACTCAAGGAACATATAACTTTCTGAGTTGTGGATGCATAGATTAGCATGTCGAACGAGTTCAACATATTTCTTCCGGATAACCCATGTAGAAAGGTAGAACTAGCAGAGTCACAACATAGAATCGAGAACTCACCAAGAGCACTCTCGTTGTGATCTTTCGGTTCAACGAGGAACTTTTGGCATAACTAGTTCATGGTATTTGGAAGAGCAAAATACCACGGACCTCGAGGACTATCGTAAAGGTTACTAATATCCTAAAGGAACTAGCAAACACTATCAACATGAAATAAGTAGGGTGAATCTTGGGTTCAAGAACCCAGGAATAGAATGCATACTAACTAAATGGCATCACGGGATGCTTTCGAGAATGACGGTCAGAATCATCACACTAGGAACACAAAACACAGCTAGATTACTAGGTGACTCCCTAAGACACCTAGGGTCATAATAATAACTCCAACATATATGTGGAGGCAATAGAGTACCTCACGCACTATCACTACAGGAATCCAGTACTTTGCCGTCTGCCATGGCGGACGGCAAAGGCACGGACGGCTGACGGCAAAGCACTTTGCCGTCAGCGGCGGACGGCAAACAGTGACGGCAAATATAGGGTCGGCAAACAGGTCCTTTGCCGTCTGCTTTTTATGGCGGACGGCAACGAGCCCTTTGCCTACAGCGGCTGACGGCAAGGAGGGGGGACGGCAAAATGTTGCACGTCCGCCAGCGTTACTCCGTTAGGCGGCTAACGGCGGACTTTGCCGTCTGCTAGCGGACGGAAAATTTGAGCGCCTCTTTGCCATCCGCCAGATGACGTCAGCAATATGTCAGCGCCCGCTTTTTTTTGCCGTCCGCCCGACGGACGGCAATGGAAAAGTCTTTGCCATCACCTTAGCTTTGCCGTCCGCCACTGTAGGCAAATTGGCCAAATGGTCCATCCCTCAGGAAGCACAGGTGGGCGCCACGTGTCCCCTTTGCCGTCTGCCACCGACGGCAAAGGGTTCTTTGCCGTCTGCCGCGGACGGCAAAGAGCCTGCACTGCCTCTTTTTGTTCTGTTTTTCTTATATCAACAATTATCACAACAAATATATCACAGCACATATATATCCATCACATAAATATCCAGCACATATATATCCAACATAATAAATATCCAGCACATATATATCCATCCATACATACATAGTAGGTTGCACATAGTTCCATCGATCCATACATATTACAATATGCAAAGTTTCATCATAGCAAGCGAGCAAAATACAAGAAGTGCATCAAAGGAAAAAAACAGGAAAAAGCAAGCAATCCATCATAGGAAGCTGGCTTCCGTGAAGTGAATGAAACCTGCAAAATGACAAATAAGAAAGTTAGAAAAAGAAGACTAGAAGAAGAATTAGACTAGAAGAAAAAGAATAGAAGAAGACTAGAAGAAGAAGTACATGCCATTTATTAGCTAACTTAGGTGAAATGTATTGTTTATGAGCTAACCTAGGTGAAATGGGTAGTTTATGAGCTATCCTAGGTGAAATGGATCATTTTGGAGCTAAGTTAGGTGAAATGGGTCGTTTATGAGCTAACCTAAGTGAAATGGGTCATTTATGGGCTAACCTAGGTGAAATGGGTCGTTTATGAGCTAACCTAGGTGAAATAGGTTGTTTATGAGCTAACCTAGTTGAAATGGGTCATTTATGAGCTAACCTAGGTCAAATGGGTCGTTTATGAGGTAACCTAGGTGAAATGGGTCGTTTATGAGCTAACCTAGGTGAAATTGATCATTTTGGAGCTAACTTAGTTGAATGGGTCGTTTATGAGCTAACTAAGGTGAAATGCCACGTTTTTGAGCTAACTAAGGTAAAATGGATTGTTTTTGAGCTAACTTAGGTGAAATGGGTCATTTTGGAGCTAACCTAGGTGAAATGGGTCATTTTGGAGCTAACCTAGGTGAAATGGGTCATTTTAAAGATAACGTAGGTAAAATGGATCATTTAGGAGCTAATCTACATAAAATGGGTCATTTTAGCGCTAACTTGGATAAATTGGATCACTTGTAAGCTAACTAAGGTAAAATGAGTCATTTTAGAGCTAACTTAGGTAGAATGGATGGTTTATGAGGTCACTAAGCTTATTAAGTCATTTAGGAGGAAAAGAAGCTAACTCTAGGTCATTATGGTAAGCATATTGGAGGAAATAAAGCTAAGTCTAGGTCTTTATGCATTTGTTAAGGAACACACTAGAGAAACTTACCGTGATCACGGAGGTGTAGGAGCGGGCTGGCTCGCGCCGGTAGCTGGAGAAGGATCGTGCGACGCGTTTCTGGAGTTAAGCTGCACCAAAGATCATTTCCAATGTCTCGTTAGCATTATGACACTCAAATGTTAAGACTAGCAAGTAATGGCCATTCAAATTAGACTCACCGTGCTCCCAGGAGCAATCACTGGCATCGGCGGAGCAGTCTGACCGGACTTCTCGCACACAGACTGCACATTTGGTTTTCACAACAGAGTCATACTAGTTAGTAATGAGACTCAAATGTTAAGACTAGCAAGTAATCTGCAGAAGAAACTTACCACAAGGAGCTCGTACATGGCCCTTGCCTGCATGTCATTCCGTGCCCTCTCCTCCTCCAACATCTTTGACGTCCTCTCCTCCAACTCCCGCTGCCTCTCCGCTGCCTCCGCCAGAAGTTTCTCCATTCTGTCTCTCTAACTCTGTATAGCAGCCTGCAACACCACTCACATGACCGTTTGTAATCATTGATGGAAGCGCACACAATGTAATGGAGAAAGATAGCTGAATACGTATAACTAACCTTGAAGGCGAGTTGGACTGGCTGTTCACGAGGCCTTATCTCAGGAGCGGAGCTCGACTAGCGCGCCTTGATCTTCGGGAGAGTGCTAGGACAACAGGTAAGTCCATCTCCCATGGCTATGGAGCCATGGGACCTCCCGCCACCAGATATCATCAGCAACTCTGTATCAATGGGACCCTAGCTCGGGTTAAAGTCCTCCCCTTTCCTCGCCTTCCCCTGATCTCTATATTGCACGAGTTTGTCGTGGGCGGAGATGTTGGTGAAGTTCTTTGGATCATCGAGGTCAGATGCAGAGAATGCCTTGACTTTCTTGTAAGGGCCAGTGTGGGCCATGGCATACAGGTCGTACACCTCTGGCACCTTATCCGCCTTATTGTAGCCTGCCTGAAAGAGAGAAACAAAGTAAATTAGTAATTAAAGGGCTAAAGCTAGCATGATGAATGAATTGCATGAATCATGAAGCAAACCACATACCCAGTTCCGCCCGTACTGAAATAAGTTGGAGCTGCCTTGGTGGTGTGGCACACCTTCCATTTGGGCACGTTTGTCCTTGGCCTCTTTGTGGGTGGCCAGCCATTCTTTTGAGCACCACGCATTGACCAACACCTCCCAACAATCCATCCGATCCGCACACCATCTCGGAGGGGCCTAGGTTAGCAAATAGAAACTTGAGCGCTACGGCTATGAATTACTAAATGAAGGAAGTAAGTACAAGGCCTTAAGAATTACCTTCATGTACTGCTCCTTACTCAAGAACTTATCGCGACACTCCTGCTTGGGCTTCTTGATACCACGCCCGGCGTAGTAGTCTCGAACAGCCTGCACCCGAACCTCATGCCTTAAGTTCAGAAGTAGGCACTTGCACTCCTTGTGGATAACATCTGCCACCTCCTCCTCGTATCCCTCCTCACACCTGTAGAATGTCTGCAATCAAATGAGACAATATTGATTAGTACAATTAATAACTAGCTAGTTGAAGATTTTTAATTGTGTAAAGGAGCAATTACCCAGAACTTTCTGATCACCACGTCTGCCCTCGTCTCGCACAATACACCGTCGATAATCTCACCCGACGGGGCCGGGGCAGCCAAGTAGTGCTCACAAGTCAATCCAACCTCTAGAAACCGACCCTCACAAGGCAACGTGACAAACCCCGGGAAGTTTTGCCGAATCAGAACTCCAAGGACGGAGTTGGGCCGGCGGACACTTTCATGGTGGTCCCAACCCCTGCAGCATGACAAGGCCAACATATCAGTTATTTCAAGAAAAGAAACGTGAATGCAGAAGGTACAAAAAGATTAAATGCACTTACCTCTCCCCATCAGGGAAAATCAACCACCTCTGCTCGCGGGTCGCCGGCACGGACGGGAGCCGTGTAGCACCACGCTGGTAGACGTTGCCCCCCCTCCCCCTCCTCCTCAAAATCAGTCGGCTCCCCGCCATCATCAGCATGGCCACTCGGCTGCCCGCCATCATCAGCATGGCCACTCGGCTCCTCAGGCTGACCCGACCAGTTACCCCATCTAGACTTGTGCTCCTCTGGGGTCTCGTGGGCACAAGTCTCGTGGGTCGAAGGATCGTCGACCCGAGGCTCGTGGGCCGAAGACCCGTCGACCGGAGGCTCGTGGACCCGAGTCCGTGCAGCCTCCTCCTCAGACGAGTCCACCCTAGCAGTCACGTGCTCGGGTGAAACAGCTGGGGGCGGCCGTGAGGAAGGCGCCGTAAGAGTCACCCTACCTCCTCTCCCGCGACCACGTGCTCCACCTCCTCTCTTCTTCTTGCCTCGTCCCCTGCTGGGCACCGCGGTCGACGAAGAAGGGCCCGGCGGTGTCGCCATACTGTCCAGCAACGCTCGGCGGAGAAGTGCGTGTGGAATGGAAGACCTCGCACCACGCGCCGACGAAGAAGGGGCCTCGGCGCGCTCCCGACCAGCGCCCACCATCTTTCAACACCTGCCATGACAAAGAATAAACGAAATTAGTACAACATAAAAAAAAGTACCGACATGAATAATAATATGTATATCACTTAAGTGTATCATCACCAAGTACAACATAAAAAAATTGAATACCTGACACTACTAATAATCTCGATCAGTATCATCAATAAATGCATAATCATCATCATCACTATAATCAATGATGGGCTCATAGGGTTCATTGGCATCAACATGTGCAAGGCCACCTTGACGTAATTGGTCAAGCATTGACAGGTCATCCGCAGCAGTAACCTCTTCTTGTTCCGGCTCTTCTTGTTCCTCCTCTGGGGTGATGTCGGATTCATTGTTGCTGTCTACTTCAATGTTTTGGGGTGAAGTATAGCGGTTCTTGAAACGCTTTTTGGAAAGACGTGTCTCTTGGAAGAATGCTCCTTCATATGTGTCTAGGTTAATGTGAGGTTCATAATCCTCTTCCTTTGGGGGAGAAAGTCTAGCACGTGGCGGAACTTCATAAACGACATCCCAACCTTTCAGATTTGGATTAGTTTGGTAGGCCCACAGTAGATAGAATACATGGGTCGCCTGTTGAGCCGTAATATAGACATCAGGAACATCTAAATGGGTCCTTTGGTTGATTTCAACTAGCCCTATATGTTCATGAGTCCTTCTAGTCTCCTTTGGCTGAAACCAATAACATTTGAAGACTACGACATTCGGTGGGTTTTCACCATAGAACAGAAGTTCATAAATTGCTTCAACTCTCCCATAATACTCGGTACCTCCTTCGCCGATAGCAGATACAAAACAATTTGTAGACTTTCGGTCGGCCATAGATAGCTCTTTGCGATAGGTACAAAAGTGATATCCGTTGATGTCATACTTGTCAAATGAACGGACCTTATAGTCAAAACCATTAGCGACTTGTCTCAATTCAGTGTCCATAGACTCTGAATTAGCCTACAAGTTTAATATGAAAGGATTGTTGCATTACGCACAAATTAGCGAATGAAATGAAATTGTCTAATAGAAATTACCGTTTGTTTGAACCAAGAGATGAAACCGGGATAGCCGCCTCCTTGCTTTGCGAGAAGCTCATACTCTTCGACGGAATCCTTTTGGATCTCCGCTCCATACGAGAATATGGCGACGTATCGACTGTATGACATATCCAGGAATAAGAGCAGTTCAAAGGAAATAGAAGTTGCAAAACAATGTACCTAGAACTTACTCGATGTACGGCCGCACTTCTATCAGGTTGTTGAAGATATACAACGAAATGGTCCGCCGTTCTTTGTTATCCAAAGATACTGGATGTGAAACACTAGCTGGTGCGAGATTCCATTTGAATAGGCTGAGGTTGGATCCACCCTTTTTAGGGTCGTCAGCATTGTACCGAGGCTTCGGATAATGCAAATGACGATTTTTGGCTTCATAGTGTGCTGTTACGAAGTTTGCCGCCTCCTCTGTGATGAATGCCTCAGCCATCGATGCTTCAATTCTACGTTTATTTTTACATTTTTCTCGAAGCGTCTTCTGCATCCTCTCAGTTGGGTAGCACCAACGATTTTGCACGGGCCCCCCAATCTTGCCTCGGTCGGGAGATGAAAAATCAAATGCTGCATTGGATTAAAGAAGCCTGGTGGAAAGATCTTCTCTAACTTGCAGATCAACTCCGGCGCCAACTCTTCCATTTCTTCTGGCACGCCAGGCGATAGTTCTTTCACACAAAGAACACGGAAGAAATAGCTGAGTTCTGCCAGTACTAGCCATTCATCCTCAGGGATGAAGCCACGCAACATCACCGGCATTACCCTCTCAATCCATATGTGCCAATCATGACTCTTGAGACCAAATATCTTCAATTTATCAAGATTCGCTCCCCTCTTTAGATTCGCTGCATACCCATCGGGGAACATCAACTGCTGTTGCACCCACAAGATAATTTCCCTCATAGCTGGCCTTCCAAGATTGAACCATGCATTTGGCTTCGTCCAGTTCTGCTTTCCTTTCGGTTCTTTCATGTTTTGTAACGGCCTATCACATAGCGCCTCCAGATCGACTCTAGCCTTAGTATTATCCTTTGACTTCCCATCTATGCCGAACAATGTACCAAAAAGTGCCTTGGCGATATTCTTCTCAGTGTGCATCACGTCGATGTTGTGTGGGCAAAGGAGGTCTTTGAAGTAAGGCAGATCCCATAAGCATGTTTTGTGAGTCCACGCATGCTTAGTATTATACCCCTTGAAGTACCCTGGACGTTGTGGATCTGGCTCGAGAGCGTTTAACTGATCTAGGGTCTGTTGGCCTGTCAATGCAGGTGGTGCAGAGTTTTTGACAACTCTACCCCAGATGAAGTTCTTCTTGTCTTTCCGGAACTTATGGCGAGGATCCAGGAACTGTCTATGCATGTCGAAGCAAGAAAACTTGCGACCGGCCTGAAGCCAACGAAACTCAAGAGCTCCTTTGCATGTGGGGCGCGGGAACCTTCCATGCACACACCAGCCAACGAATAGCGCATACGCCGGCAAGTCATGCGTCGAGTACATGTACCAGACACGCATTATGAAGTTCCATTTGCTATAGGCATCGTATGTCTTGAACCCATTATCCCAGGCTTCATGCAATTCGTCCTTAAGCGGCTGCATGTACACATTCATATTTTTCCCCGGATAGTTGGGCCCTGGAATTATCAACGTCAGGAAAATGTTCTTTCTTTGCATAAGCTGTCCGTGGGGGAGATTGAGTGGAAAGACAAATACGGGCCAACAACTGTATTGGGCTGCCATCATGCCAAACACACTGAACCCATCCGTGCTGATGCCGACTCGAGGATGCCTCGGATCTGCCGCTTTGTCAGCATGTAATTCATCAAACTTTTTCCACGCAACACCATCCGATGTGTGTACCATCATTAGATTCCCATCTGCATCTAGTTCGGTTCTTTTGCCTGTTTCGTGCCATGTCATCTGTCTGGCCGTCTCTTCGACCATGAAAAGACATTGAAGTCTTGGTACGATTGGCATATACCTAAGAACACTAACGGGGATTTTGGTCTGTGTCTTCTCACCCATACCGTTGTCTACCACAATATACCTGGAAGACTTGCAAATGGGACAATAGTTCAAGTCCGCATAGTCAAGCCTAAATAAGGCACATCCTTTCTCACACGCATGTATCTTCTCATAGGGCATCTTCAGTGCACGGAGGATTTTGTCCAACTAGTACAGGTTTGCAGGCATTACATGGCCTTTGGGTAGAAAGCGTCCAAATATAGTCATAATTGCGTCATAGCATTCTCTGCCCAAGTTGAACTGAGCCTTCAGAGCCATTAATTGTGAGATGGCATCCAACTCACAAAGCTCAGTGTGCTCGTGGAGCGGACGTTTTGAAGACTCCAACATTTCATTGAAGGCCTTTGCAGATTCCTCCATCTCCTTGTCCGAATCCCGAGCATCATCATAGTCTTGCACCATGTTTTCCATCCCAGTACCATGCTCATCGGTGCAACGACGATCCACCTCAGATCGGTCACGTTGGGCAGACTCACCATGAAATGTCCACACCGTATAATCGGGCGTAAAACCACTCTTCTGTAGGTGTTTGCCCATTTCAGCCTCTGTCTTCTTTTCCCAACTGCCGCACCGGAAACAGGGGCACCAGGTTTTCTTTTGGCCATTTGCAAATGCGGCTTGCACAAACCCCTTTGTTTTTGTGAACCATCCACGCACGGTCACTCATCTTGACTTTCAGAGCTACTGGACACACAAAAATTATATATGTAATTCACCATGTATATATTCATCAGTTGATCTACTTTGTCAATTTTATTACGTCCATGCAACCTACACTCTAATAGGTAATGATAGGTCCTAATCCCACCCGTTTATGTGTAGATTGGGTTCATTTTCCCATGCTATGCTCCGGATCCGACGCAAAATTTCGGCAGCACCTCCCCGCTGTTCTCCTGATACACGTCTCTGCAATAAACAGAGAGGATGTGTACCCGAAGAACAACAGGGGAGGCACTGACGAAATTTATGCGTCAGATCTGGAGCAAAGCATATGGGAAAATGAACCCAATCTACACATACTCGGGCTGTCCATGGATAGCGTTGGACAATTCGAAAGAATCAAGGTTATAAATATGCAAATGCATGCATATTTATAACTATGACGCTTTCGAACAGGAGACACATATTGGTTACGCATACTGATGATTCAAGACACATATATAGCTAGCTATCAAGTTTCATCGGAATAGATCAAATAATTAATGGGGGAGGAGGACTTGTCATTTGTGCTCACCCACGAACGAAGGGGTAGAGCTCGTCAAACGCACGGCGAGGTCGTCGAACACCAAACCTCGTAGCGATGAAACAACTACACATTTAAAACTACACGATCAACACAATTATATATGACGTTTTTCATAACAAAATCAAAAAATATATGACCTAACTAATAATTCACAAATATATGACCCCGTCGGCCTCTGGAAGGCCAAAGAACACCTTTTCGGGAGGTGTCGGGGGTCGGGGTGTCATGTCGGTGTCGGGGTGCCGTGTCGGGGTCGGGGTGCTGTTTC